>NC_092633.1:18845405-19009612 GCF_039555335.1 Amphiura filiformis | reverse complement strand
AACAGGTTGTGCTATTTTCAGTAGATAGCAACTCGGTGTTAATTTTTAGAGTGTACCATAGTTAACAGGCTGTGCTATCTTCAGTAGATAACAGCCCGGTGTTAATTTTCAGAGTGTACCGTAGTTAACAGGCTGTGCTATCTTCAGTAGATAGCAGTTCGGTGTTAATTTTTAGAGTGTACCGTAGTTAACAGGCTGTGCTATCTTCAGTAGATAGCCGTTCGGTGTTAATTTTTAGAGTGTACCGTAGTTAACAGGCTGTGCTATCTTCAGTAGATAGCAGTTCGGTGTTAATTTTCAGAGTGTACCGTAGTTAACAGGCTGTGCTATCTTCAGTAGATAGCAGTTCGGTGTTAATTTTTAGAGTGTACCGTAGTTAACAGGCTGTGCTATCTTCAGTAGATAGCAGTTCGGTGTTAATTTTTAGAGTGTACCGTAGGTAACAGGCTGTGCTATTTTCAGTAGATAGCAGCTCAATAATAAGTTCACTTTAGCAGCTCGGCGCTATGAGTATTAACTCAGTGTTATCGGCAGTATAGCAACTCATTGTTAATATATTCATAAGACAGTAGAATCTCTATTTCACATTAGATTTATATTATTTTCATTCAAATTTCGAGCATAAGAGCAAATGATATGAGTTTATTATACATCCGTAAATTATGTTTGATATCTACTTTAGATAGGCCTATCAAAGGTATTACATCAAGTGTCATTTAAAAGAAGAAATCAGACCTTGACAGAATCTCCAAAATATTAAACTCTAATTAAAATTACAACTAATATTTTTTGAATAATTTTCACCGATTAGCGCTCATTTTATTCTCAATACATGATCAATCAATTCATTGAGCGTTACTTGCACTGTTGTTTACATCTGATACACGCGACCAAAACCGTAGCGTCTAATCTGCCTTTATAACATGTTATATATACACGGCATTTATAAATGATAGCATTTAACATGCATGAAGTCCCCAAAACGATGCATGAAAATACCAACTGGTGTTCTACTATATTAATATGCATAATATTTCTTTAACATATCGCCTTTTATGGACAATTAGTGGTCAATTTTGGTTAACTTTTCATGCAAAACGAAAGTGGGGGAATGGATAGGCTATTTTGTTGTCGGTCAATGCAAAGGCCGTAATTGTTTAACCTTTGAGACGCGATGATATAAATTTAATATCATTTCTTTTGAATAAATTAATAATTATTACGATCATAAAAGGGTGATGTGTGCATTAATTGAAAATGTTATTGGAACCATTAAATCATTATCGATAATTAGTGAAACTTTGCTGGTATAGTTGAGGCAAATTGACTGGAGAAAATAGATGATATAAACGGCGGTGGTCACTTAATTTTCAGCATATGAATTGTTTAAAGTAATACTACGCCCTGAGGCTGTGTATAAACGTTCGATCTAATTTACTGGTAATGGCCAGTTTAGTTAAGAATTCCAAAAAACACAAGTAGGTATAGTTTCCCCTTCTTCCCACTATCTCTGATTACGACTTACGACGGATTACAAGACGTGGGACTCGTACGCTCGATTAGCCAAGAAATAGCTGCTTACATTTTCTTGCTTAAGTATTTTTTCCGTAATTTAAACCCGTGAGATAATCATTTTGTTAACACAACCGTGGAAAATTGAAAAATAAAAATGAAGAAATGAGTATTTAAGATGATTTCAATCTGATCTTTATCAGCCTTATTTTTTTGTTGTACAAGATTAACCGACTTATAACAAATCTTGGGCGGGACTTTACTGTGGATAAATCTTATAAACTTTTTGGTTAAATCTAACAGATGCTGGCAGTTTTTGAGTCCCTCGTGAAATTATATTAGTATTTGGGATATAATGAATTTGATAGAATGGAAATAGATATAGGGTCGAATAATTAGTGTCTTCTTAGAAGATTTTAATCTTCAAGAATCTTCGAACTTTCACAAATTAATTACAATTTTGTCTGACATTGCTGCATGCGCACTATTTTTCTGTTTCAATGGAAAATCCTAATGCATGAGATAAATCTTTGAGACGGCGCGCCGTCTGAATGAACTTAAGAGGTTTAGACCTAATTCAAAACATCTTACTTGGGATTCGTACTCAATATCGAATCTTTTTTTTATTATCGAGAACAGTGCATTTAAAAAGTTCTCATGACTAATATTTGTGGAGATTGGAGGCCTGCGCCTATCATCAACTGGTCTTCAATGCCGACTGAGGTTGGATTGTAGCGGGAAACGGGTGTTAACCTCCACCGGTCAGCTGAATGGACGAACGAGTCGTAGATGGGTGAAAGATGGTGGCCTCCCATGTCTCTGTTCAAGATGCACCCTTTTTTGATACACCATGCGTTCCGTCCTAATATTTTTTAAGAAAATCTTTACAAATTGATTCAATATGATGCTATGAGACATCGTTTTACGTCAAAGTGAATTTATCATTTAAATTATTAAATCTATTATGACCACACCAGTATCTTATTATGAAATACGAGTCAACATGATCATATGAAACGTCGAGCAAACGTCTACGGCATTATAACTTGCCTTTAGTGACAAAACCAGCCAAAATTACTGTGACATATTTAGTGAAAAGAGAATACAAATTAAAGATCAGTTTTCAAATGTCTTCATTTATTCACATAAAACCACAATGTACATCTGTCCATGCTAAATAAATGCTAGCAGATATTACTTACAAATCGGGCTAATGTATACCTTTGCTTTGCTGGTCTACGGAACCTTGTTACATTTTGATAACAACGTGTGTTTGGTTTTTAATAATGTCAGCAAAAAGAGAAGTTTGCTTGTAGGGTCGAAACTCTATCTTTCGCGGCATCAGAATCTTTTGTAACACATGGGTTAGCATTTCAACACTTACAGTCATATCCAGAACAAACGGTATTCCCTGCCTTTGATTTCAAGTCACTATTATGTTTTTGGTGTTGCCAGATGTGATATATAATTTGGATTATTAAATTAGATATAATATCAGAAAATGTAACATGTTTGAATTGATTACAGAAATTGCTTCTTTTTCTTATTGCCGTGAGTTAAAAACATACGCAGATAAATTAGTGAGTATATTTTATCATGTACAAACCATGTGAAAAATTGACCATTTTAGAATGTACGAAATTAAATTGGATTATTGTCAACAACAACGGAAAGAAAGGGGGGGGGGAAGAAGAAAAAATGAGAATCTAGGACCGGTTGAAAACGCATAAAAGCAACATAGCCAGGAGTGCGACTGCGTGCAGGGTTTGGAGGACAAAGACGATATGACCCCAGATATGACTAGGCTGAGTTGAGAAAATTCAAAAATTCTATTTTGTGATTAACAAAAGTCATTATGATTAATATCATTCATCATTATTGTTGTTGTTATTTATATTATAATCCAAAACGATGTAACACTACACTGGCAACACTTATTCAACATTTAAATGCTGTAAATCCACGACAGCTGTGTGTGGTAAAGAATATGCTGATTTTGGTACAAAAGTTTTATTTACTCCCAACATAATATTTTATATGTGAGTGATGACCCTACGGCCAAAACTTTAAGCCCTTCTAATGTTGCCAATCACTTCAAATATAAAGCTAGCAGAAAGAAAATTGTAGAAGTTGGGAGCTGAGATTGGAGAATAATCTTTTAAATTGTTTGCTCACTCTTGATCGTCTCAACAGCAATGCTGTATAAATCGATTTACTCAACCAAAATTCCACTTTGTCAACGGATGTATTTTATCATCGAGAACATAAATCCATGTGATTTTTCTACTTGTAAATACTGTAATCTTCTCATTACATCGCATGCTTTCTAAAGTTAGGATTAATGCAAACTCGATTTTTCATTTTTTGTAACCGCTTTATTTCAAGCACGCCCTCAGGTAGTGTTTCTGGTGGGTATAATACATGCGGAGAATGAATGATGCGGGTATATAGTTGAGCGAAGTGGGAGATAATTCAAAAATACTAATGTTTATTCAAAGAAATTCGGTACATTTGTCATTTTGTTCGTCGTTCTTTGACAAGACGCTCTTTTATTTATTCATGTATATACTGTGTCTATTTGAATAAGAACAGAATGAAATAATGTTACTATTTCACATTTCTACTTTTTATACAAATGTTTTGTTTAGCATCGATAATACCATTCCAAATGTCCTTAAGTTATGAGCATACATGTGAGCAAATCACAACTTTACTAACAGATGACTGGTTACAGTGGTTAGCCCAAACACCCATAAAGAGCCATCTCCTGTACTAATGGTTTGACACCCAGAAGTAAAGAGAGAGTGAGTTCGGTTAACCAAGAAGGTGCAAGGTGGCCTACGGCTAGTTATGGATATCTGAAGGCGCTATATCAGAACCGGTTAGCTCTACGATCTGAGCGACGAGCTTGCCCTGGAGTTACGGGTTATCTACGGCATAATGCTGACAAATAAAAATCATATACAGTTTTATTTAACATATTATGGGACAATTATTCATTTTTTAGAGCATCAGTGTTAACATATAGGCTAAATAAAAAACAACAACTTTTGAGCGAATTTGTAGATCAGCGGGGCTGAGTACCGGGTGATCTTGTTAAATTTTGGTATAGATGGTATATGAACTTCGCCAAGAAGGGTTCATTCTCAAACGAATGGACAAGTATATTTTCTTTGGTCTCATCCAGTTTTGTTACTTTAAAAATGTTATAACGTGTTATGATATTCAAATAGCTCGAACTATTACTATCACGAACTTTATATGAATTCCAAAAGTTTCAAATTAAATATATTTACTTTTTTAAATAGCATCTTTCGCGCGTGATTCTAGCAAGCAAGTTCTCGGA
Source organism: Amphiura filiformis (assembly GCF_039555335.1). Classification (NCBI taxonomy): domain Eukaryota; kingdom Metazoa; phylum Echinodermata; class Ophiuroidea; order Amphilepidida; family Amphiuridae; genus Amphiura; species Amphiura filiformis. The sequence continues at coordinate 19,004,754 of NC_092633.1, read as the reverse complement.
TCGTGAAGATATTCCATGCCATGCTGAATTCTTGACAACAAATCTATGAATGTCCCTTTAGGGCCAATTCACTGACAAATTCATGCCGTATTTGGCTATGCTTAATAGAAAACCGAGTCATCTTTAAGGTCTGTATCTTCCATTAAAATGACCCAATTTTTGTTAATGCTATCATGCATTGTATAGTTATATTAGGCCTGCTCAAATGTAGGTATTCATTTTTTACACTTTAAAATGTGAGATCTAAAAGCGATATTGCACCAAATATTTGCACTATTATTATAAACTGGAACAGCACAGAGGAGGAAACGGGTTGCACAACATTTTAGGCTATACAGAAAGACAAATCACAAATGCAATTAATTATAATCTTGTAATTTTGACTGTAATGGCCGCCCATAATTAAGACGTCTAAAACTATAAACAGAAGGTGTCGTGCTTTCAAAGTTAACACTCAGAAATAATCAAATTTTATTCACGTTAAAGTATAAATCTAATTTACACTTCCTATAGCCAGCAGGGCGAGTACTAGTCGACGAGATCGGTAATCAGTTTTGAAAGTTTGACAAATAACGCCAACATTTCATGTTCAGAAAAAACATAGTATGCTGTTAATGAATTGTAATCCAGAAATAGGGCAATTTAACGTCAACATTAATGTTGTATGCGTTAATGTTCACGCCGCCTCGCCGTTGACACGTTTAACAAGAAATTGGTATTTTATCAACACAATTACCAACATGGCGTGACTGTCTAACATGAGGCATCAAAGTTAACATTAATTGTATCGGAAATCGCAAGTGTAACTCTTTGATAGGTCTTTCACCTTGTGTGTCACAAAAGGCGTCAAGGTTCACCGTTTTACCTACATTTTGCCAAACGCCATGATCAATTAGCCAAATTTGAGTTTATTTTGGGATGTTTGAAAGGTTTAAGTAAATGGAAGTGACATCAAGAAAAGAGCGGAGAGAGAAAGAAACAAAGAAAGAGAATCAAAGAAAGGACAATTGGCATAAAAGAATGAACAAAATTACACATACGGAAGATAATCATTAAAAAAAGAGTGAGTAAATTTAAAGGAACTATAAAGGGAAGAGAATAATATTAAAGAATTGATGTGGAGTGAAGCGATGAAGGTGAGGACAAGGATAAGGAGGAAAGGGCCGGTATACTATTATTATCTACAGCTTACAGCCATTAGAAACACGAATATAAACATACAAACACCCCAACAAAACACCTTACCCTGACACGCAAGCATTTGTTTCGTAAAAACACATTAAAACACCTTTTGTCACTACCCGCCCTAACGTAACAAGCGCCTCAGCTCAAAGTAACATTGAAAGTTTGATGACGCGCGGCGTTGCTGGTAACGGAAAAAGCACCTTATAGCTGTAAGCATAGCCATGGCGGATTCTGCACTATGATTTCGTACTGTACTCATTATGGACTTAGGCTATAAGCCAGAAAGTCCAGGAATTCGGACGTTACACACCAAATTAACTCGAAGATACTACATAAAGGAAATGTATGATAATTTCTACCCTTTTAACCTTTGTTGTAAAAAAATTATGACGATAACAAAATAGTCAAAACGTTTGTTGATTGGCGAAATATCGTATCAGTGCACATATATGTCATGGGTCGACCGAGCCGTTCATCTGGTTGAGTAGAAACGACCCGTACAGTATAGGACCAACTTGGACATCCATCGCTTTTAATATAAAAGTTAACTTAAAAGCAACATTTGACGATTAATTTGTTACGCACAACAAACTTTGTAGCAGGTTAAGCGACAAAATCCTCGCGTGCCTGCGTGTACGGCTATATGGCTTACGGCCATGTCGAAAGTTCACTTTCACAGGTTTTCAAATCACGACCCCTTGAATGCGAGTGGTCGATCCGAATGACAAGATTATCTTTACCTATTTTATCGTATATATTAAAACTCTTTGTAAAACTACCAATACAGTTATGCTTCGTTTTAATCTATAATATTTCTTGATACTGTCCCTCTTCAGTTTCTTTCTTTTTTTTTCTTCTTTTTTTTTTTTGGTGTTGAAGAAAAACATTAATCAGAACTTCAAGTCCTATAACTTTTGCTACATGACCGCGTGCACGGCGTTAAAAAGTTGTAAAAAGAAAGGGCTGGCACGGGCTATGTAACACGGGACGAGTCTATTTGAGGGATTAAAGCCTGGGCACTAAGTCACACTCAACAAGAACAAATGACAACATTACCATTATAGTCTATAACAATAAGTGCGCTTAAGAAAAACCAATATTTTCCTTAGCACATTGTTGGTAGGTTATTATTGTATTGTACAAATGTACGCCTCTTGCATGTTAGCACGAAGCGCTGTGGCTAAAGCAATGTTCTAAAATTACATTGTACTATAGTATATATTTCCAATTTTATCTTAAAATTGTACCCTGTACGGGGTCATGACACACCCAATGATAACTTATGATGTGTGGATGTTTTCTTAATCAGCTTACATATCAAAATTAAAAGTGCTTAGAGTTTGTAGGATATTATATTAATATATAATGATATGATGTTTAGTTTGAAATGACCGGATGGAATCGGTTTAAAAGAAAGAAAGAAAAAAAGAAAGAAAGAAAGAAAAAAAGAAAGAAAAAAATAAAAAAAGAAAGAAAGAAAGAAAGAAAGAAAGAAAGAAAGAAAAAAGAAAAAAAGAAAGAAAAAAAAAAAGAAAGAAAAAGAAGAAAGAAAGAAAGAACGAAAGAAAGAAAGAACGAAAGAAAGAAAGAAAGAACGAAAGAAAGAAAGAAAAGAAAGAAAGAAAGAAAAGATAAAAGAAAAAAGATAGAAAGAAAGAAAGAACGAACGAACGAAAGAAAGAACGAAAGAAAGAAAGAAAGAACGAACGAAATAAAAGAAAAACGAAAGAAAAATTAAAAACGAAAGAATGAATGATTGACGTCGAGTTGTATGTTTAAGAGAATGAATGAATGAATGAATGAATGAAGGAAGGAATGAATAAAGGAATGAAGGAAGGAAGGAAAGTAGGAAGGAAGGAAGGAATGAATGAATGAACGAACAATGAACGAACAACGAACGAATGAATGAACAGAATGAACGATACGATTGTTTTCAGATTATGTCAAAGTCATATTTTACCCAAAAAATGCGTGACTTTTACAAAACTGTTTGGCATATATTCTCGTTAAAATGAGTGTACACAAATTCTACCATTTTCATTGAGGGAAATGTTCACTTCATAATATTGATATATTTGACATTTACCGTGTCAAGATATAGATATGAACACATATTATGTTCTTAATCCCTTTTTAATATATTTTGATTGAAAAATATTCACGGAACGCTTCATCAATTGATATTTTAAGGGTGCATTTGTTGCACACGTCAAGTGTATAATAGGTGTGAATATCCGTACATGATATATTTTATCAAAAAATATGATTTTATTTTCATTAATATGCTCAAGGGAGTTGATATAGCGCATTTACGGTGTACTGGGTCGTGTCACGAATACACCCCTGCATACAATGTTATAAAACCGTACATAAGTAACCAACGTTGATACACACAATGAATGCGATATACACGCTTTCATGTGCTAGACATGAACAACAAAAATATTAATATTGCTCTGTTAGACTTTACTATGTAGGGTGCAGATTGGTCAGTGATCCCAGCAAAAGTGTACTAGAAAATTAAACTTGTTTATAAATTGCTTAAATTTAAATTGATGGCGGCTGAGGTACTTCAATCATTCTAAACGTTATTTTACTGTACGTGTTATCTACTGAAGATAGCACATATTGTATTCATGTATTTCAAACTAATCTTTCTCTCTGTCTCCCCTCCCTCCTCTCTCTCCCTCGTCCCCCTCCCGCAATTCACATATACGAGCACGAAATCCGCAATTCATGTAGGCGTATATACTATCTACTGAAGATAGCACAAATTAATATGTTATAACTGTCCCTTACGTCCACTGTGACCCCATTAGTCGTTGCGACGCGAAAACAAAGATTTGGTGCGGTACATCAGGAAGGTGCGAGTAAAAAGAAAGTCCCTATACTGTCCCTTCTCCTTTCCTGTCCATTTATATCGACTGATCAGGGCCAGAAGTGGGTAAATGCAATAGCTGCCCTGTGAGCATTTGACAATTTACACACAGTATATTGTACTCATCTACACATGGCAGCCACACATGGCAGCTATTGCACTTACCCACTTCTGACACTGAGCAGTCGACTTGACAACAGAACATTAAAAAGTAAACAAAAAATAAAACATACCCTCTTTCCATCTCTCAAAGTAATTCACATATTTTGCGCTATGTATATTAATTGATGTTCGTTACTGCACTTTCTTTATCATAATACGCCACCTTTTTTCTCTCATATCGATGCAAATGCACTATCTACTATCATTGCTATCTACCAAAGATAGCACATCAACGCCATCCTTTGCACTGTCATCCGTATATCTATTATACATCTCTCCCTCTCCTTCTCTTCCTATCTCACTTTCTTTCCCTCTCCCCCATCTCTCGTCTATACTGCCCCTCTCTCTTTCGCGTGCATTGTATGTGATATATACTGAAGACAGTACATTCATATTATTTATTTGAATCCTATATATTTATCAGGCGTGGCACTCCCCAAGCTCTCTGACGATCCGTTTGACCATTCCCTCTATAATTATTGTCTTTCTACTCTCTTTTGACCCTTCATCCTCCTCTCTCTGACTCTATCCTCTCAGTAGTTTTATTATTCCTTTCCCTATACACATAAACTTTAATGTGAAAAGTTATATAATGAAGGCGCTCAGATCTCCATACGATATGGTGTATAGTTTTGTTGGGAAAAAAGAAAACTACGAAATGCTTTGTTCGTTCCAGTTAATAATAGCCATACGCATAAACAGGAGCATCATTCGAAATTAAACTATTTAATATGAAAAAAACATATTCAATGGACTAAAATGATTGTCCAGAGGGAGCATTTTGTGACCAATAAACCTACATTTCTAGACACATTGAAGTAGTCACAGATGACCCATTATGACACACACAAATGGGCAATATCATGTTTCTGCATGGTGGTTTATTATTCCCACTCTTTTTATCTATTTTCGGATTTTCACACACGGGATAAAAAGGACGCATTTTCGCCGTTAACAATATACATGTTGATTATAACCAAACCTTTGGTCATGTGTTTGATAATAGGGCACATACGACCTATAAATAAGATATGATTTTTCATAAGATGACGACGGTAATATAATATTTATCCCACTTTTTTGTGTATCATCATCTCAACTTATCAAGGAATTGTCTTTTTTTTGTCAAGCCAGACAGTCTGTTTGAGTTTTGCCGCACTCGGTTCTTTCAAAGGCTCGCAACGTGTGTTGTCCACACTCACTTTAACAGCACCGAAGAATTGAATTATTGTTAGAACTAATATCATGAATTAATTCATTCAAAGAGCAATTATATAGGCTATTTAAAAATAGTACATACCTCATTGTGTAAATGTATACGAGAACTGTGAACTTGTGCGGCTAACAAATAGCGTTGAAAGGGGTAAATGCCCCTTATTTATGAGACTAAAAAAGGGCGTGATAAGTCATGGGGAACAGCATATTTCTTTTATGTGTATAATAGGACCATACAAATGGTGATAGCCCAGTTAGCCACCAGACCGCCCAGCTTTGGTTATATTTTATTAGTTTTAATTCAAATATAATGTTATTGAATGCGGTCATGTGGCCATGTATTATGAGATAAAGAATGCTTGGGTTCAATCTGCTAAACAACGTGTTTTGATGGTCTTATAATTGATCGCATGTGGTGTGCAGTTTAAACTTGAAAGATAGCGACGTTTTGGAGCAGTTGCTTCACAGAACCATGTATTACCAAAAACCGATTAGCCTAATTATTTCTGGTGATAAAAATGACTTTGATTTCTATAAATATCCGTATTCATTGGCCATTTTATGATTTTTGATAATTATTGCTGTTTGCTTTTAAAAATCATTTTCATATTTTGTATACCTTCAAAGTTTGAAATTAGATTCTTTGGTTCCATGTACAATTCTATTCATTTGTCGGTTTAGATATTATTATTCATAGTACTAGATAATAAGAAAGTACTACTATACCAGAGATAAAGAAATTAGAATTTTATTCTTTCTAGAAGCCGTCGATCAATTGAAAATGTTGACCTTTCGTATTGAAGATATGGATTTCTTTCCCCAAAAGACCTAATTGTTTTTTGGTGTTTGGGGGCAAAAATCTATATCTTCAAAACAAAAGGTCAACATTTTCAATTGATCGTTGGCTTTTCGCCCCAGCTATATACATACACTTTAAGTACATATCATTAGATTTACAAAGTTTACTTCGAGGACGGTTAAATATCAAAAATTAAACAAATTAATATCAAATTCTAATAATTTGTCATAAAATTTGTATTTTATCGCGAATTTATTTGATATCAGAAGGACATTCCTCATATTCAGAATTCAATTCGATATGTCTGATGTGCTCTCATGTCCCATATAAATACTATCGAAACTTTCATACCAGAGCCCTTAAAGCCATTTTTCAAATTCCGAATATTTGCACGATTGTAATACCCAGTGATGTACTTAAATACCCTTTAAAAGACTAAACCTGAAATGTTCTAATTACAGTAAAATCTTTTCGTACTAAAACCGGTTTAAATCGCCAACACATTGATATTATACATGGAAAATAGAAGTATCGATATGCCATCATATCATGTGGCCCGAAATTAAAACAGGCAAAAGAAGAACTATCTGATAGTGAAAAGCAACAATATTTGGGAAATACAACATCTATTTTAATGCCAATCACATTATTATTGCTTTAATGGAAGAATGATAAATCATAAACGTTAGTGATTTAGGAAACAGGTACCTGCAAAGTTGCTTAACAAAGGCACCCTCGCAGCATCAATGATATTATAATTAATCTAAATATCAAAATAATTGCATGCATGACGGGGGAAGGACGATCATCTCAAAGAAAAAAGAAATATTCATTGTTCTTTGTACTGGTTAATTACATTCGGTAAACACCTTGATTTGGGTATAAAATAGTGTAAAATTGCAAATTTGTCCGCGCTTCGCGCAAAATGAGTCCGGTATTGAATTTCACTTCAAATAGTATGAAACTGAAAATTTTCCCACATCCAAGTAAAAATAATGCTCACTGGGCAATTTTGTTTCTTTACCTCCTGACAAAAAGTCCAGATACAGGCTGTATCAAAATGATTGGCACCCATCAGCTTGTTGTCTAATAAAACGACTGCTTCATCCACATTCAACATTAAATCCTCTTGAAATGACTACGATTTATTGTTTAATGACTTTTTATGACATAAATCTACAAATAGGGTGGCTGTTATGATGTATTTTATTGTGGCAGTCTTGGCCATGTTCACTGGATATTAATGGGTACCAATCATTTTGATACACCCTGTACGCCACTGTTATAGTAATGCAGTGCTATACTATATGTACGCGCAATATCTGTTTGCTCAAAGCAAAGTTATGGATAAAAGAGTGGTCTTCGTCATTCAACTTTAATGGTCGACCCAAACCTGTTTTGTTTGAATCCCGATATTTTAGTAGACCACATGATATAATTGTTTTTTATTTTTGTTTATTTGCTTATTTCTTTAATTGTTTTTGTTTTGTTAGAACGCCAGTGGAAAAGTACGGAGAGCGGCAACGGATTCAAAAACTTTTGAAATTAAGATATGCCCGCGGATACATCCCAATCAATTGTGCTATCTACTGAAGATAGCTTAATCGCATCAATCATTTGCGCTGACCGGACACCGGACCACCGGTGAGCCAAATGTCCAAGTCATGCAACGATTGTAAAAATATGAATAAATATATTTCTATATGATACATGCAACTTAATGAAGCTATGTGTATTTTATTTGACCTAAAAGTCATAAGTTTCACAACATTACACATGTTTCGACTGACATTTTTGAGAATTCGCAAATATTGCGAAAACATGATAAATCGGATAAATTTATTGATCGGAGTAAAACTGAAACTCTTCACCAAAACAAAGTTGCAGACACGTGCCTAATGTTCAATTGTAGCGTCTTAGTTTGTTCTAAAAGAACAAAATCTGCAAAGCTTTTGACTTTCGCGTCCAAATCGAGAGTCTTTATGACGATTTAGCTCCAGTGGAAAGTGTTTAAAATCAAAGTATACAGACGAAAAGAAAGCATCATTATTGTGTGAATTACGAGACTATAACAGATTGGGTTTTACGCCCACTCGATGGTGAATTGCATTTCTACTGATTCGTACCAGTGCCCATATGTTACTCAAATCAAACACTCGAATTAATCAAATCAATTCAAATAATACGTTAGATAAATGTGGCACATTTTGTGAATTGGTTTAACCAGTGCATACTTGTAATTCTATGATTTTTGCCTTTAGTAAAACACTTATCATTTGCACCTTGTATGCTACCGTGGGTTTCATATTGAACAAGCACCTTATTATACTTTATGGTGGGGCTCTAAGACAAAATACCATGTGAATCTTTTTCCATCGAACTGGACATGTTTGGAATCCGATCTGATGTTTTGGTTTTTGCATGATATTTCTAAAATGACCCTATACTAATTAAAATGTATTTGTTTACTTGCCAATTGAACGAAAGATGTTGAACCTTGTGGAAAGAGTTAAGCAGAAATCAGAAGGGGCGTGTGTAACAAATGTTTCAAACAGTTCATTATATTCTTCACACGTAGCCTACGGTCTTAGTTTAGTTAAGTGGTTAAGTTCAGAGAAGTTGAGCCTGTTAAGTTGAAGTAGCTAAGCACTACTGAGGGATGTAATGTAATATGAAAACAAGAAGGCAAAAGATGTTGTATTTATACTTCGCGCTATAAACGACACGCGATTTAATTCAGCCAATAAGCAACTTGTGTGCACGTAAAGGTCTACATGAGCAGTTCGTCGATCGCCATTCGTCAGCGACTGCAGGATAGTGCTATAATTACACTGTAGGTTAATAATAATATTGCAATCCATGATGTAACTTTTCATTTTTTGTAATTACTAGTAATAGAGCTTTCTAGACAGGTGTGGCCAAGTCAAGCCTTTGTATCGGAGCATGGAAATAAGAATTACCAATTTCTTATTTTTTGACCCACAAGGGCTATTATTTGACGGGAGTCATCTTTCCTTTTTCTTGCTCCTTTTCTTCACTTCAGTTAACCAGCATACTTATTATAGCTTTTCAGTTTGGCTTGAGTATTTTGTTTGAGCCTGGTCCCATCAGGACCCAATCCTGTGTCCGCCAGGACCGACTAGTTTATGCAAAGTCATTTACTCATGTGGTCTCAGCACTATTTACACATGACTATACGATGCTCGGTATAGTACTTTAAAGGTTTACCGTTAGCATTCCGAAGTTTACGAATTCTGCTGATGGTATAAAAATCTTAAGGGGGTACTACACCCCTGGCCAATTTTGTACCTATTTTGCATTTTTCTCAAAAATTATAGCGCATTGATGACAAGTAAGATATGTATATTATAGGGGCAAGGACTACAACTACTGCACTGAAAATGCAGCAACTCAAGGCAAGTAGTTATTGATTTATTGATCAAATATTGGTTTTCCCTCATTTTTGACTGTAACTCCACAACTGTTGTCTGTGCTGAAATAAAATTTCCAGTGCAGTAGTATCTTATTTGTCACCAATGCGCTATAATATTTGAGAAAAATGCAAAAATAGGCACAAAATTGGGCAGGGGTGTAGTACCCCCTTAACTCTTTATAGTTGGAGTAAGTTGTGAAGTGCTCCTTTAAGAAATTTTGTTTCAAACTTACAATTACAAAAGGAAAAAATAAAACGCCTAAAACAAGAAGGTTGACGACTGGTGTGTTCTGACGAAGGAAAGAAAGACTAAAACCGTTTTACACCAAAGGCGATGCATCTCAAACCCATTAAGATAAGAGGGCGCTCTTAACATTTGGCTCAAATCAGGGCTCAAATCTCTATAAAGATGATGGTGTGATACCTGTACTGAAACTCAAACATGTATGAAAAAATATATCTCTCTAGAGCTCATTTGTTCAAGTGTTAACTTGGAATCAAGAAGCTAGAAACAAAAATAATATACTAATATTTGTCTGTCAAGATTTGATCAATAAAGTATATTTCAGTTGAAATTTGCTGATACATACAACCATTGCATAATTTTGCTCGTAGTTAAAGAAGTAGCCCATGCTATGGAACTATCTTCTACTGTTCTATTCTAGTGAAATCAGAACGCTGTGAACAAATGTTTTTGAAATGTAATCTTAAGACGTGTCTATTCAACGTGTACTTGATATAGACATATAGGCCTATCATGATTGTATCATTTTTTCCTTGCTGTTTTTCCTTTTCTTTCTGAAAACGCTTTGAAACGTCGGTTTGCCATTTAAATCATTGTTGTTGTTGTTATTGTTGTTGTTGATTATGAAGATGTTGTTGAATTTATTCACGGCCCTCTCGATGCAAGTCATCTCAAGAAAGGTAAAATGCGGCAAAATCATGCATAAAAATTGATCATTTTAATTATAAATAGAACATATTTTATTTGAATCTCTAATTTTTGTGTTTCTGTATAATACACCAATATGCTAATTGGTAGTAAATAAATGCAATACATCATTCTGGCAATCATGTGATTATTTATTGCGGTCAGTAGGTCATCCTAATTAGGCCACACTTAGCCAAAGGCTAGGGAGTGTTGCGGATAGCTTAATAATGCTTTAAATCACGCTCATAGATCATTTCTGGTGGGCCGTTGATATCATTTTTAAATATAATAACATTAACAATAATAGAAAAGCGCACTAATCCACACAAAGCCCCCAAAAGCCTGTCTCAGAAATATTGTTGTGACATGATTACCATGAAAGGACCGTACCACACCATAGCGCTCTTCAGGACGTGCAAGATCGAGTAAAAGTAGCGTGGCCTCTTGATGTTGATGGAGTCCAAGCAGGATATAATTTATGACACGTAGTAAGGCAATTTCAGTCGAGGGCTTCAGCGTACAGATCATTGAAAACAAAGTATTCTTAAATTTGAGCAAGACAACACCTTTCGAGAAGTTCTCCCAGAAATCGCAGCTGTGAAACTGGTCGATAGTTCTTGAAGATGTGTTCGATCAAGGTTCGCCGTTTTCAGAAGTGGTGTCACTTTATAGCTGTTTGAAGCTTGCTGGCACACAGCCTGAAAAGTACAACCCTGGGATTACTCTGACCTGACCAGCAATATCTTTGGAAGTGGAACGGTCAATTAAAAGATCCAAAATGTGACATGTTGTTTGAGACCAACAGTATCCAGCGTCTCTATGAAAGATCGAGCAAATCGGTCTTGAGCATCATCGACATGGCAATTGAAGTCACCTAAAATAGTATTTTACCAGGAATTGATGAAACTTAAGTTGAAGTATTCATGTGCGAGTGGCTTGCCGCGAAGCGTTAAACAGGTGGAGTCAGAGGCCCGTCTTAGGGCCCTGGTGAGTCAGGGTAAAATCCCGGCAGGTGTCCATGGGGAGCCCGGAAGCTCCTGATTTTGGCATATTAGAAGCTAAAAACCAGTTTTTCAGAGTACAAATTTCACAATGAAAGTAGTATAGTAGTTAGGTCAAAAACTTCAATTTGGTGACCACTCTCTGGCTAGTAAGGTTTGACGATTGATTCGACTTCTATGGACCATTTAGAAAAAAATAGCCCCCATGTCCCTCAAAAATCCGGCATTTTTCGCTAGAGGCCAAAATCAAAATGGCCGCCGCCACCATTTTGAAAATTTAAGTTTTGAACCAGAGCACCTATAATCATGTACAAAGACACTTTTTCGGATATGTCGAGTATAAGGATTCCGATTTTGACATTAGTTTGACATTGCGGCATCATTATCACCCAGAAATCCAAGATGGTGGCCAGCACCATCTTGAAAAATTTAGTTTTGAACCAGAGGACCTAAAATCGTGTACAAAGACACTTTTTTGGATAAGTCGACCACAAGGATTTCAAATTTGACATTACTTTGACATTACGACCTCATTTTACCCAGAAATCCAAGATGGTGGCCGCCGGCGCCATCTTGAAAAAAAAAAATAAGTTTTGAACCAGAGTACCTAAAATCGTGTACAAAGACACTTTTTCCGGTAAGTCGACCCCAAGAAATCCGAATCTGAGATTAATTTGATGTTATAACATAATTTTTGCCCAGAAATCCAAGATGGCCCCCATTTGGTAGAGCGTAAATGTGATTTTTGAATGAGAGCAGAAGCATAAGTGTGTCATTTCCGCCTTATCTGGGGTTCATGTCCCTTATATGGGGTTTAAACTGCCTTATCTTGGGTTTACATCCCTTATCTAGGGATAAGGCGCCTTATCTGTGGTTTAGACGGCCTTATCCTGGGTTTACGTTCCTTACCTGTGGCTAAGATGCCTTAACCTTAGCATATCGCAGTCTAAACCCAGATAAGGCATCTAAACCCCAGATATTGCGCCGTAACCCCAGATAAGGGACGTAGACCCCCGATAAAGCAGTCCAAACCCCAAATAAGGCGCCTTAACCCTAAATGAGGAACATAAACCCCAGATAAGGCATCTAAACCCCACATAAGGTGCCTTAACTCTAGATACGGGTCGTTAACCCCAGATAAGGGTCGTAAACGGTTTGGACTGCTTTATCGGGGGTCTACTTCCCTTATCTGGGGTTACGGCGCATTAACTGGGGTTTAGATGCCTTATCTGGGTTTAGACTGCGATATGCTAAGGTTAAGGCATCTTAGCCACAGGTAAGGAACGTAAACCCAGGATAAGGCCGTCTAAACTACAGATAAGGCGCCTTATCCCTATAGATAAGGGATGTAAACCCAAGATAAGGCAGTTTAAACCCCATATAAAGGACATGAACCCCAGATAAGGCGGAAATGACACACTTATGCTTCTGCTCTCATTCAAAAAACACATTTACGCTCTACCAAATGGGGGCCATCTTGGATTTCTGGGCAAAAATTATGTTATAACGTCAAATTAATGTCAGATTCGGATTTCTTGGAGTCGACTTACCGGAAAAGTGTCTTTGTACACGATTTTAGGTACTCTGGTTCAAAACTTAATTTTTCAAGATGGCGCCGGCGACCATCATCTTAGATTTCAGGGGTAAAAATGAGGTCGTAATGTCAAAGTAATGTCAAATTTGAAATCCTTGTGGTCGACTTATCCAAAAAAGTGTCTTTGTACACGATTTTAGGTCCTCTGGTTCAAAACTAAATTGTTCAAGATGGTGCTGGCCGGATTTCTGGGTGAAAATGATGCCGTAATGTCAAACTAATGTCAGAATCGGAATCCTTGTAATCGACATATCCGAAAAAGTGTCTTTGTACATGATTATAGGTGCTCTGGTTCAAAACTTAAATTTTCAAAATGGTGGCGGCGGCATTTTGATTTTGGCCTCTAGCGAAAAATGCCGGGATTTTCGCGAGGGACATGGGGGCTATTTTTTTCTAAATGGTCCATAGAAGTCGAATCAATCCTCAAACCTTACTAGCCAGAGAGTGGTCACCAAATTGAAGTTTTTGACCTAACTATAGATTTGTTTGAAGCTTCACTAAAATTTGTATAACAGTTATCTTTGATTTTAGATTTTCATTTTCATTCTCATTCTATTAACATCCTAAATAAATAATGTACAATTTTTTTTTCTTTTCTTCTTTCACCTTTCTCTTCTTCCCTGTTTTTCTTTTCTTTTCTTTTCTTCCTTCCGCTTTACTCTTCTTTCCTTTTTCCTTTTTTTCTCTTCTCCCTTCCCTTTTTCTTCCCTCTTTTCTCTCCTTCCCTTTTCGCCCTTCCCAGTTTTTTTTTTTTTGTGTCGGTGGCGGGGGGGGGGGCAGCTTTCCCCCCAAGCCCCCACCCCACTGGTTACGCCACTGAGAGAAACACATGCCATTGTTGTATACTCAAAACAGGGAAACAAGATAATAATAAAGAAAGAGCGTCAGTCATTTTCGGCGGTCTTGAAGCACGCCACCTATAATAATGCTCACAGTAACATAAAAAACAAGCCTGAGACGCTGAAGTCGTCGAACCAACAAGAACGGAACGAAAGCCGAAAAATGGCAAATGTTGCAAAGAGGTTTAAGAACACACTTTCATCTGTAACTAGATAACACTGGGCTTCAAGGAAGAACAGATGATTAATTATGTTTTCAACTGATTGAGTGTCCCAGGTAAGAAATAAAACAAAACAAAATTAAATCACAAATCGTGACGGATGACAATCTCAGATGTTTTAAACACTCTATATCGTCATCAATTTATTATTCAAATTCTTGATTCACGCCAAGTCAGTTATTACCATTCAATAAGCGACTATACTCATAATTAGATGAAAACAATAGTTCATTGTTTTTTTAATTACCAATTTTAAAAAAGGACAACATTAAACGAAACTGACGTAATTATATAATGGTATACCTAAAACAAGACACTATTACTTAGCTATTGTCTTTGGTGAAGGCAAAAAGAACTTTACAAGCTTTTGTCTTCTGCATGGTTAGACCAAGAGTCAATTCTTAGCAATTAGGAAATCATTCCATAAGCCAAGAAGCGACAGATACCGACATTTATGAGTGACAACTCATGACAGCTCCTATTCTGTCTCAAGAAATAGCACATTGACTGGGTCGGTCGCTGACTCCATCCATCCCATTTGTGGGAAAGACCAGTAATTAATTGAATTGCATCCCTTTGCTTTCTCCAAGTTATGTTGTATAGGCCTATATATCCTACATTCAATGTGTTTTATCAGATCATTGGATGAATTAAACAGTCGCAATTGCGCCGTGTAAGACGAGGAAACGCCTAAGCAGGAGAAGTTAACAAAACCTGCATGGTGTCGAATAATTAATTATTCTGCTCATCAGCCCAATTACTTCTAGAGGAACAAAACTTGGCTGGTACATGTATTGCAGATACCTCGTACAGATAAAACAAACACTGCATTAAAACTTTTATGTGTAAATAGTGACATTTGGAAAATATCACACAAATGATTTGAAATGACAAAGTGTGATTTAGGCCTAATTCATTTGTCATCATCAACATGTACAACTGGGTCGTCAGACTGAAGGGTCATGATTGCGCAGTGATTACCATAATGCCTTTATTGTTAGCATTTATTTCACAATTATATTTTTGTTGCGGGTATGTTTTTTTTTCATACGGATTAAAATTAATATTATTTCGCATCAGTTTTGTAATATTTACCGAGTAGTCAGGCACCTGCGACCTAGTGGGCCCGTTATATATGAGTGTTGAAAACATACACGGACATCCATCAATTGTGATTATTTTAGACTATTGTCTGTTGTATGGATATCAAAGGTTTTAGAGAAATAAGAGAACAACTCACGAGCAAACATCATAGTAAATTTAGAATAGATAAGCCTATAAAATGGCTTTTTGTCGCGTGTTTCCCTCTTTCATTTTTGTCAACTACATACAACATCAAATAAAATTGTGTGTGTTGTTTGATATGTAATAGTAGCATCGCTAGTTGAGAAGCGAGGGATGATGACGCCGAGCCTAATGCTATTCCTCAATTAGATGGCTCTATATACATCGATTTTAACTATAGAAAGTGCTTTCTACAAACCACGTGGCACTGATATCATGAAGACCTAATGTTTTTAGAGCATACACCCTAATATGTAGAGGGAGTCACGTTTAAAATGTCCATTACATCTACGTGAATGAATCAACGTCGGCCAAATCGTGGGTCGCGCGTCGCTCATACATGAAATCATCGGATATATTCCTTCTTTTATATTACAAAGTTTTCGTAATCAGAATCTAAACAAACATTAATATTCTAAACCTATTTCAGTTTATCGTGGTCTTTTGAGAGCAACAATGTGTTATGGAGCAGGTTGCAGTTCCACGATCAAATTATTAGATTATAATTGGTCCACTGTCGACGCATACGCATGCTACGCTTATATGTTCAAGTTTTCTCACATTGGATGTGAGTATACCACGCCATGCGCTCGTATCAAAGACAAACTTGGGTGTTACATAAAATAACAAGAATATACTGAATGTCACTTGATTTTTTGTTAAATTCACTGGTCGTCACCTAATGATCTTAATTACCGTAGATAGCTTACGACGTCTTAAGAATATACCATCATCCCGCTGCACCATCTGTCTATAGTTCGTATAATATATAGATGTAAAAGCGATACTTTTGAAACGCACATTCTCATGAAAGTTTGTTTAACATCTTACGACTAAAAAGCGTCAATTTATTTTTTCCCAGTAATGATTAATTTTAATATAGTTGATAAATTACTCATCACAGTTTATAATTATTAAGAAATCGGATAAATTATGTCGATACGTATATTCAATCATTGCCACACGTTGTGGTTCCTTTTTGACATTAAGGTGTAGATAAAGAACTTGAAATAGAACTTATAACACCACATCTGTCAAATTAACTTGAGTGAAGTGCGATAGTTAAACACGGTGTCAAAATTAGTCTGAAATCTGCGTTAAATGCTTGTTTGGCATATTGTGCGTATAGTACTCGAGATTCACGTAATGAGTTGTTTAACCCCCATTTGACCCATGCTTGTACTGTTGCGCATGATAAGGATTTGACGAAGATTGGAGAGGAGGCTGATGTTTTGTTGAAGGAACACAACTGTTCATGTTAGACATTTAATTGGCGCTATTTTATTAAACAAAGCGCAAATTTGTTAAGTAAAATTAGAAAAACAAAATCGGTGCTGGTTTAACAATATGTCAATTTCTAGCACGTTCGATTCCAGCTTTAATCAAAGTAATGGGTAGAAGAAGGGGTGTAATCGGATTAATTGGATTTTCCAGGACTATGTATATTTATTTTGTCTGAACTGTTACTTAAAATATATAAAAAAGAAACATTTTGATAAAAGTTTTAATGAAATGAACAGTTCTGCCGAAATTAAACGCGTTGTGTCGCAGACGTGCCATTTTTCGGCATTCTTCCGACGTCCTAACTGATAATGATGATCACTGATGGGTCAAAGTTCACAGACTACTATCTCCCCTTGTGAACTTTTGTAATGTATTGCAGAAGATTTGTGCAGATATTTTCAACAGATAAATGCGATAAAAATAGATGATTTCTTAACAAATTGGTTAAATTTTACAACATCTTTTTTACTAAACTGAATGATTTGAGTTGTTTTCGTCACCGGTTCGTCACACTGCTAGGACCTATGGCAATCGGGGTAAGTTTTAGGATATGGGGGTATTAACGACCACAAAGACTTATAAAGTAACAGATTGAGACGTTTCTAAGACTTATATCATCACAGAAGGTCGTTTTTAAATCGCGGTTAACAGACCGTGTGCATTAAATGTACAATTGACGCATTTTTTCGTCACCCATTTCTACAAGTTTTCTTGGGCGCTAACGAGTCTTAGTACTTTCGGCACCTGCTACTTTAACCCCATTCCTAGACCTACCCTCGCTACTATTTCTACTCTCAAATTGTATTTGCATAATCTGCAGTGAGAAAAAAAGGTTAACATTACAAATTTAAAAGCCAGAAAAAATGTAATTAAAGGTAATCTGACAAGAAATCGCCGCAGAGACGTTGTGCGAGTGAGCGTGATCAGCGTGTATGGCCAATCTTGGCTCGCTCAGCAGACGGTATATGTACTAATACCAGTATATAGCTTGCCGCGTAAACCATGAGATCGGTAGCATCGCGTCAACTTATTATTTATATGTTTTTAAATGTCCCCCGTATATAATTGGCAGCTGTTTGGGCTCATTTATTACTATATGACAAAAGCTAGACGCGCTGAACTGCTCTCGTCTTAGAGAAAATGCTATATTTGTCTACCAAACGCGAGAATGGAGTCTCACTCTCGTCTAAAGTTTGGCAGCTGTGGTAGACCCTGTGCATTCGCTTGCTCACACAAATACAGCTACTACCCCCGTAATATCCCACTTTGTCCACGTATAAAGGATGCTTGCTAGAGACACGTGGCACATGGGGGCGTGTAATACACTCGTATCTTAGTTGCGATGAAAATCTTGCTTCTGGTTGAAGCCGCCGCCGGGCTCACAGGCCCGTAAGCGACCAAAAGTCTTCATAAACCCATGTGGTGTGCCTTCAGCTATATAGGATAAACTCGTGCGTGTGTTTTAATTGAGACAGTTTTATATGTACTAATCCTACGATTTGTCTCAATTTATTTAAATCTGAAAATATATTGGATTTTATTTTCTTCTCTAATGTAAACGAAAATTTAAATTTGTTTGGTTTCAATAACAAAAATTTCCTGCCAAAATTCGGCATTCTTAAATAACCGATGATTGCTGCCAGTATAATCAATAACAACCTGATAGATACCCCCTAAATTAGTATAGTTATATGTTTTAATCATATAAATTGTCTAAATGTGATTTAATCTAAAAAATGATAGATTTTAGTTTCTTTAAAATTTAAAAGAGTAAACGAAAAAGAAATAAAACTGGTTTGTTCTCAATGGTATTTTTTACCTGCCAAATTTCGGCATTCTTAAATAGTTAATACCGCTGTGGATAACTAAGTAACAATGATACCCCCTGTGGTCATATATATCAAGATAATGTTATCTTCTTATCATTATGTAGTTTGAAAATGTAATTAAGCCTGAAAATATTAAGATTTTCTCAAATAAAATGCATTGAAAATCAAAAGTTGGGTTGTTTTCAATGAAAAAAACCTGTCGTGCCCAAATTCGGCATTCTTGAATTGTAGAATGCCGTTGCAGGTAAGTTAATGATGACCACAGATGGGCTCCCCTCTGTTTAAGTATGTAAAGAAAGACAATTCAATGAAGATTTGGTTTATCAAAAGTTGATTACATATGAAAAAAATATATCAAGAGAAATTAACAAAACGAAATTTGTTTTTATTAATATTAAAAATGGCAAACTTCTCCTGCCCAAATTCGGCATTCTTATATAGTTTATTACAGTTATTTCTAATTGCATGGTTACGAAATGGGTACCCCCTGTTTAGATGTATATCAAAATGGACATGCATTACTGCAATACTATGTGTCTTAATTTTATTAAATCTGAAAACATGTTAGACGTTTTTCTGTAAAAATCAAAGGTTAAACAAAAAATATGAAAATTGTTTTCAATGTCAAATATTTCGTGCCAAAATTCGGCATTTTCTAATAGTTGACAACAGTTGGAAGTTATAACAATCGAAGGAGATACCCCGTACCTGGGTATATACAGAGGCTTCTATCATGTATTGACACTATGATTTGTCTAAACTTATTAAGTCTGAAATGTATTGTTTGTTTTCTCTGTTTAAAAAAGTGAACAAAATATCAAAAACTGGTTTGTTTTTATGAGATATTTTCCTGCTCAAATTGACACACTTTCCTGCCCAAATTCGGCATTCCTAAATGGTTGGTTACTGTTGTGTTTAATTAATAATGCCCATGTTGATACCCTCCTATATATGTATATAAAGCGTAGATTGGGTTTTATATTGTGTTCAATTCAATTTAAAATCAAATGTGTTTCTTTTAAATTCTTTTAAAAGATGAACGAAAAATCATCTCGGTTGTTTTCAGTGATAAGCTTTTCCTGTCCAAATTCGGCATTCTTTAATATTCTTGTTGCGTGTATTCATGATAAAATCAAGTATATATATTTTCCTGTGTGGTGCCCCATATACGGTACGTGGTATACGCCTTTGTTTTGTGTGTATTAATCCTGCAATATAAATATAATATAACATAATTTAGTTTGAGTAAATATGGTTTTTTTCTGAAAGATAAATGTGAACTTAAAATTAAAATGTGGTGTTTTTTTTTCAATGACAAACCTTTCCTGCCCAAATTCGGCATTCTGATATCATTTGCTTATGCTATTATACAGTTGATAAGATGTATGCCTAATTATAGAGGCTGCGAATAGATACCCTACCGCACAATTTGGCCATTATATGGCAATTATGAAACCGTTATAATTCTTATAGCAACGCACGAAGAATTCGCCAAAATTATAACAAGTTTCAATGTTTCTCATAGTGTGACCGATCCGCACGGGCATGCATTCAAAATGATGACGAATTTATCTGTGATGCGTGTCACATAACACGATTGATGCCTTATAACTGCGTAACCATATGATGGCAAATTGTTGCATTAATTAGTACCTTAGGGGCTATGATGCTGTAAAGAATTCATATTGACGAGAAATGTATGAAAGTTAAAAGTTTCTACACTTTTTATTGTGATATTTTGACTAAAGACGCGCGCATATGACTATAAGTCTTTTCATTTAGCCTAAAGACACAGCACGTGAAACCTCAATAGGCAAGTGGGTCAAGTAATATGATTGTAATGAGTCAATTACATCTTATCAAGGAAGAAAAATTACGAAGGTATAGATTTAAATACAGACAAACGTATAGCGTTTTTAAATGAATTAATAAAAAATCTAACACAGATCTGGAATACTAAGTTGGAAGCCATGTATTATTTTGTGTTTTAAACGCGTTTTATTTTAAAATATTCCTCAAATCGTGTCCTAATATCTAATTAAAAGAAACTCAAACTCTGTTCTAAATTATTTGTGAAGAAGGGTAAATCATTTGTTCTGAGAAAGATATGAAGCAAATGAAATCATAATTATTTGTTTCAAAACGCTTGAACTTTATATAATTTAAAATTCTTCCAGTGTCCAAATTCGGTATTCTTATTAAATACGTACAGTAAAATAGAACTTGTGCGGGAATTTAAAGATTATCGAACAGATATCTACCTGGATGGCTTTATTTAATATAATATCCACGATTATGTAATAAACTTATCAAGATTAGAAAATTTATAGTATTCATTGAAACAATTTTATCGCAAAAACAATTTTGTTATGATACATGAAAACACAAAATACACCCAAGAGCACAAAATGATTTTAAAATATCTAAAGAGGGCGTACCACACGAGTCTGGGTAACGAATCGGAACTCTTTTGATGACGAACTTAAAAGGGCATTTCGTGATCCATAGCCTCATCCCCCACTTTTCTCAAAAAAGTTGAGATTTTTATATCACTGGAAACCTCTGGCTACATAATGTTTATGTACAAAATATTTCTTGCAGATTAATTCGTTTAGCAAAGATATCGTGAAATTTGAATTTCGTTCTGGTGCACCAGAACGAAATTACAAACGCATTGTCTATGGAGCAGTGTAATACACATAATCATGCATAACTCGCGAACGCAAAATCGGAATCAACTGAAATTTTGGGAATAGGTTTTTCTCGTGGATATCTAATGAAAAATGACATAAATAGAGGATGCTAGGATCACGAAATACTCCTTTAAGGCGAGTGGAATGGCAGGAGTCATATTTGTCCAGTTTTAGCCATTTAATAAAAAAAAATGCAGTGTACTTCTTGATATTAATTTGGCTAAAATCACGTAAAAGCAGCCGTTTGGGGGCCAAAATTCATTAATTTTTGCCGAAATATGTTTGAAATTTTAGGGCAATTTTTTTATAGCATAATTTTTTTTTTTAAACACCCGACCGACCAACCCTTCTTGAAAGGTCCGTCCGCCCGTAGAACAGAGGATGTTTTTCGTCGCCTAATAGGAAATGAGTCAAGGAAGCCAATAAAGGCCAATAATATACCAAAATGAAAATGAAAGTTCTGAGCGTTTACCCCTTCCCGTGAAAAATCATGCATATGGGGCGGAAATGACACTCCTTATATCAAGCTTAGGGATCTCCTACTATAGAATATATATAATGTCATGCATCTAGTGTGTCAGCATTATTTGTCTCAATATTTGAGTCAAACAACGCTATGCCATGCTCTCCTCTGACCCACCTTAATAATGTTCTTTATTGCACTCATGTGCAATATATTGGAACAAGTTATTAAATAGCCCATAATGCTATTTGAAAGATCATTGAAATGGTATAACATTGTCCTGGTCATCATTCGGAATCGTCAACACGATGTTTTCTTTTTATTTTTCTCATCTAAATTAGTTGTAGTTGCACGTTTCTTCCAAGTCTATCAGTGCCCTACATTTGAAGAGTTTATTGATTCTCGAGCTTTTGATTTCTATTCTCTTTTCAGTTTGGTTTCTTTTCTCGTCTTTCAATAACTCTGCAAATTATGAAATAAACACATCCCGTAAAGTAATGCACCATTTATCACAAGATAATAACTCCAAATTTACGCATCAAATTTTAAAACTGAAGTAACAAAAAAAAAGCATTTTATGCTGCAAATTTTGATGCCTCATTTGTCTTAATGACCCAAAATGTGTTGCCATGACGACCCTTTGAATGAAAAAGATGCAGATTCAAAAGTTACACCTAAACCCATTGAAAATGTTGCTTTTGTTACTAGATCGAATGGTCATCAGTCACTTGTCATAATGGATCATCCTTGGCCTTGTCCAGTCACGTAGTGCATGTACACTGGTTCGAGTTGAGTTGCTGTTTAGTGCAACTTTTGAATCTGTGTCAATTTTAATGAATGCATAGATTTTTGAGTTATTGTCTGTTAATGAAGGGGGTAATTATTTCATGTGATGTGATTATAATCCCGTCATGTTCTACAAGTTCACTATCCAGAAAGTGACAATCTTAAATCATGACGTATGTCAAATGCAAAAATCAATAATTTTAGGCATACTTTGTAAATGGACTCAACTAAAGCAAAATGAAGACAATGACGTGAAAAATCAATTGTCAAATTTGGTAACATTTTGTTTGATCTGTTAATATTTACTATGGAGAGAGAATTAGAACAAACTATTCGATTTAGGGTTTGGTGGAATTGGGATTATGGCCAGGGGCGTAGCCAGCTTTCTGGGTGGGGGGGTAGGACAAAATAACAATATCGGGGGCAAAAACGTTATTATAAGTCATATTTACATAAATATCGGATTTTTTTAGAGATGCTGCTCGTGAAGTCTTCGAGCTTCCACAAAGGCTAAGTAGGGACAATGTGCGTTTGGAAAATTTGGTAGGCCTATTGTTCACTATTTTAACCCATGAGCGGGTTAATTTTGGCTGAAAACGGGCCTTTGCCTTCCCGATTTTCTCTTTCATGTTTGTCAGGGGCATTTTTGATTTGATTTGATTTGATTTTATTCGGTATCTCCATATTGCACATACAACAATACAAGGTAAATAGATATAAAATGCATTAAGATAAATAACATATAATACACAAAAAACAAGGCAAGGAGATATCACAGGATAGCCCTTTAAGCCGAAAGGCTTATTTCCGAAGGGGTCCTTTATACATAGAAGGGCAAAAGGCATACATACATATAAAACATACAAAGAAATATATATATACAAGTGAATATTAAAAGTAAAATAAAATCTTTAAACATGATTAAAATCATTAGAAACTAAATTTGGTTACAAAGATGAGTTTTTACAGACTTTATGAAACTTGGTTTATTAGAAATTGATTTGATTGCACTTGGTAAGTTGGCCCAATCCTGAATGGCATTATAATAAAAAAGAGCCAGAAGTGATGGTAGTGGATTTTGGAACACGAAAATTTTGAGCACTGTTTCTAGTACTGTATTGGTGCACGTTTGAAACTCTGGTAACATTTGAACTAAGATAGTCTGGGCCAACTTCATTAAAAATATCAAAAACATGGTTCAACCTGAGTTGTTTAGCCCTATTTTGTATGTTAAGGAAATTAAGATCTTTAAAATCATCTTCTGTAATATGATACATGCAATTCTTATTTAAAATAAATCTGATAACTTTGTTTTGAGCAATTTGTAGGCTTTTACTCATCTGCTTATGTGTGCATTCTCCTCTTTATTTTTTTTTTTGTCAGAGGGGGTACTCTGCTGCCTGTGTCCCTGTCCCCCCCCCCCCCTGCTGTGCTGGCTACGCTACTGAATAGCGCCAATTCCGAAGATTTGTTTCCATTATTCAGTGTTATTACTGACCATAGTCATAGTTTGTCTTGTCAAAAATGACACCCCCCAAAAAAAATCTTGTCAAAATGAAATGGGTAATCTTGTAAAAGAATGAGTTGGAGATCATGTCAATTTGAATAGCTGGAAACTATTCATTTTGATAAAGTAATAATATTCCTAATCAAAATGAATAGTATATCTCATCAAAATGAATAGTATATCTCATCAAAATGAACCGTATATCTCATCAAAACGAATAGTTACGGGATCGAAAATAAATGAGTAGGGATTCTAAAAAAAAGAAGAAGAAAAGTACAAAATAAGAGTGTATCCAATAGGTACGTGTGTTAACCTCAATTCCATTAAAAACCCAAATGACAGACAGTTTGAGGGATGATAATAACGAGAAAAGAGCCTACTTTGGTTTCTTTGTTCCAAACTTGATCGACGCGTCACATTTTCCATTCTTTTTAGCCTCTTTTTATTATTATCACCACACTCTGCCACCTATTCATGTTATATACCAATGACAAATAACAGATATTCATTTCAACGTTTCCGCAGGAATCTCTTTTGCCATTTCTTTATTTTGTCACAAAACTTGCCATGGGTTTGATGAGAAAGACATCGTAAGTGGTGTGTGAAATGATAAAGAATGGAGTAAAAATTCGCCGTAAACTATGACTCAATGACTGTTTAATGCGTGTATAATTTGATATTTATATGTGACGAGCTCTAGATGGATTTTAAGGCTATTTTATATAGAAATTTTGCATTACTATGAGGCTATACCTATCATGACTACAGTATCTGGTTAAAAAGTGGTTCATACCGATAAAAAGTGGTTCGTATCACCGTGTATGAATGTATTTCAGCCACGGGGCAGCGACAGACAAATGTAATAGAGCTGGTTGATCTTTGGACAGAAAAGTGGTTGAAAAACGACTTAAT
Source organism: Amphiura filiformis (assembly GCF_039555335.1). Lineage (NCBI taxonomy): Eukaryota > Metazoa > Echinodermata > Ophiuroidea > Amphilepidida > Amphiuridae > Amphiura > Amphiura filiformis. The sequence continues at coordinate 18,979,738 of NC_092633.1, read as the reverse complement.
CCAGTGGTAAATAGATGGTCTGTTATTAGTCCTGAAACCATCGAAATAATCCATACAAACTAAAGAACGCCCTCTGGGAGGATTAATAACTTTTGATAAAAGTAGCGATAGCTGAGAAAACTCAGTGTTTACCATGCATACGTAAGTGAGAAATAGGCTTGTAAAAAGATTGAAAAAAGCAAAGAAGAGTAAAAACGAACAAAGCAGAATCCTCTTTTATATGATATAAGTCACAAATAGAATAGGCATCTACATGAGACTATACTAGTCTCAGCATACTACCATCAATTTTGATAATGTTAAAAACAAATATATACAAATTAGATAGAAAAGCTTTTGAAAACAACAAATTTTTATTTTCTAATTCTTTACATTTTCAAACGTGTTTTTTCACGTTTCACTGTTTGACAAAATTTTGATCTAAGAAAAAATGCAGCGCCAAACGAAACCTCCTAAATGCCACAAACTTTCGTATATATTATAATTACAAAATTCCAGGTGATATACCCCAAACACCCCTGATATTATAGCAGAAACAGGTCCATGCATTAGATATTTGCAAGAGCTTTAAAAGTGTTTTAAAAGGAACTTAAAAGTGTCTTGATATTATTATAGGACAATTGTTTATTATAATTTATAGTGAAGCTATTTTTGTAGTGCGTCTAATTGTCGCTAATTAAATATGCAAATTAGCTAATTAATATGCACAGAATTTTAGTTGAAGCAGTTTTAGTGTACTAAAATTCATATGCCTGTTACTTGGTACCAAATTAGTAAATAATAAAAAGGACACCGACATGCATACGTTGCGTTGTGGAGTGTGATGGTATTATAGTGCTATCTTCGGTAGATAGCACTTTCAATCAAAGAAACTTACATGCATGTGCATGTATATACAGTGGGGGAGAGGGAGAGTAATTATATGACATAATAATGCAATGGATGTTACAGAGAGCACCTTAAATTTAAAAGGGCACAGACATGCATGGGGAGAAAGACATTCTATGATGGTATTATAGTGCTATCTTTGGTAGCACTTTCAATCAGAAAAGTGGAGAGAAAATAATTTTATTACATAACATTGGAATGTTCAGTAAAGGACACAGACATGCATGATATAAGTTTGGGAGAAAGAATTGTACGATAGCATTATAGTGCTATCTTCGGTAGATAGCACAATCAATCAAAAAGAGACTTACATACATGATATACGATGGAAAGAAAGTAATTATATGACATAATAGTGCAATGTTCAGTAGAGAGCACCTTAAATTTAAAAGGACACAGACATGCATGTGGAGAAAGACATTCTATGATGGTATTATAGTGCTAGCACTTTCAATCAGAAAAAAAAACTTACATGCATGATATACGATGGAGAGAAAGTCGTTGCCATATTTGTTTTAATTATTTTTGGAACGTTTCTTAAAAAGAGAGTTGTCAGTGTCTGAAACTTGTATTGCAGAACCCCGGCCCCAGAATATGGATTATAATTCATAATAAATAATTATGATAATAAATAACTATGATTATAGGCTAATACTCATAAAATCTCATTTCCAAATTTCTGCATTGTCAGGCATGTCAATATAGAAATTACAGTTTTTTCTCTTTCTACGGTTTCCATTAGTTTCATAATACACATCATAGATCTACTAATGCCAGTCAAACTGACAGACAGATACAACGCTGTTGAGGACACGTTCGTCATGGTGAAAATCACCACTCGGACAATTGTGATACAAAAGATCAATTATAAAAACAGTGGCAAGCAGTTTAAAAACCTATTGTATACCAATTGACTTTGATTGCATACACAATAGTGGGAGGGGAAGTGATTAGAACATCTTGACATTTATGAAAGAATGACATCTATCTAACTGGCATATCTAACAGTAACATTCATCAAGTAAGGATTCCAACTTTGCAGATGCTTTCTTTAGATAGAATTTCTTATTGCATGGACCCACAATCAAATTGGATAGGTCTATCCAAATATTTCGTCAAATATACACAATTTTGTATCAACATTATTATAAAGATCCAGGTGGTGTTAGCAGAAACAGCTCCATACTATATAATATCTTTACAAGATCTTTAATATGACACATCGAGTGTTATGATCATATAATAATTACATGAAAATTTAGGGAAGCAGTTTTGTTTTATTTTTTTTGATGTTTTATAGTAGCATTGAATGTTATTTTTAACTATTAAAACCACAGGAACTGTTTTATGTTTGAAAAAGATTAATTTTAATGAACAAGTTGTAGCTTCGGAAATACTCAAAAATGACATTTTGGCGAATTTAATTAAAAATTCATAATTAAAAAAGTAAATGAGATATTTTAATTTTTGTTTTTGAAAGCATTGATCAAGTTGCATAAAATAGTGCAAAAGATGGGCTCAAATTTGATTACAAAAGTGCTTTCTAGAAAATGGGTAAATTTATTGTGCAAAAGGCCTATACATCTACAAAAGGCGTGATATAAAAGAAATGGTAAAATAAATAGGAAAGCATGAACATTGTTCCAAACCTATTCTTTTAGTTTCTATTCATCAACGCTTTATCCAAAACCAAAATGAATCAAATCGAACAAGTAATGATTACACAACTAAAAAGTTGTTTTTCTCAACAAAAAAGTGGATGCAAATCAGCTCTTCATATGGGCATTTTGGAGTTTGTTTAATTCGTCCAATTTTCGCTAATGAAATACACAAATTAGCTAATTAATATGCATAGAATTTGCACCATCGTCATCATAATCATCATCAAATTAAAATGGGTGGGGGGAGACACGTGTGGTGGCTGGCGGGTGCATCCTTGTGATGTGGATGTACACACAATGTGTTTAAACAGTGCAATAGTATATCTTATTATGTAATTGCCCCAATGGGTTGGATGGAGGAGTCACACCTTTTGGTGACAGTGTCTTGGTGCTTCTGACTCTTCCTGGCTAGCCCATTGGGTCTATTTATACTTTTGTTTCCTTTTGCATGTATTGCGTAATTTTACTTTGCTTTTCGATGTATTTTTAGCCGAATTTGTAAAATAAAATAAAATAAATACGATGAGTTGCTATATTTATAGAGCTCCGCCATCTGCATTATGTCCACATCAAAAGCGGGGACTAATGATGGCGTAATTTACGCTCATTGCAAAGTGATGAAAAACATAGGTTGGCGGTCTTATCGAATATAGCGCTATCTTCGGTAGATAGCACGTTCAATAAAAAAAGATATACCTGCATGATATACAGTAGAGAGAACATAATTTTATGATATAACATTGGAATGTTCAGTGAGAACACCTTAAATTTAAAAGGACACAGACATTATACGATAGCATTATAGTGCTATCTTCGGTAGATAGCACTTTCAATCGAAAAGAGACTTACATACATGATATACGACGGAGAGAAAGTAATTATATGACATAATAGTGCCCCGAATAGTGCAATGTTCAGCGACTTACATTTAAAAGGACACAGACATGTATGATGTACGTTGGGGGAAAGAAGTTCTACGGTAGCAGTATGATAGTTTAGTGCTATCTTCAGTAGATAGCACATTTAATCAAAAGAGACTTACATGATATACAGAGGAGAGAAAGTAATTATATGACATAATAGTGCCCCGAATAGTGCAATGTTCAGCAGAGAACGCCTTAATTTTAAAAGGACACAGATATGAATGATATACGTTGGGCGAATGAAATTCTACGATAGCATTATATAGTGCTATCTTCAGTAGATATAATTTTCAATCGAAAAGAATCTTATACATGCGTGATACGGTTGAGAGAAAGTAACTATGATATAATAGTGCAATGTTCGGCATATATATCACCAACTTTAAATGACACAGACGCCTGATATACATTGGGGCGAAAGAAATAGTTTCTATTATTATTAATATTCTATGATATAGAATAGGCATATGCTATCTTCGGTAGATAACGATTAACAAGAAACAGACATACCGTACATGATATACGATGGGGAAAGTAATTCTATGACATATCTTAATATTTCTTTTTAGCTCTGACCTCCTGAACGATTAGTCGTAGATTTGTCAAACTACATACGACTCCTTATGATCAGAGGGATAATTTGGTAACTTAGCATTCATTACGAAAAAAAGAGGTTCCAAATGTCCATATTTTTGGAACATTCTGAAATTAATCATAGTGACCCAAAGAATCAACATGCCCAGTCTTGTGATTTTGTCAACTCTGCCCCTTTAGTTACCCTACCTCGCTAAATCCTTGTATAGGGATAATAATTCATAATAGGTTATATGATTTTTAATAATACATCTCATTACCACTGTCAATCATGTTAATATAGAAATTACATTTAAATAATAGGTTCACAATTTCCACGATTCTGGGGCACTTTCTCTTTCTCGATTTCCGGTAGCAATATGTCAGTCAAGTTGACCGATTTTATCACCACTCGAACAATTGTGATACAAAAAATCAACAATTATGAAAACAATGGTAAGCAGCTTGAAAACCAATTGTATACCAATTGACATTGATTGCATACACAATAGTGGGAGGGGTAGTGATCATTAAAACATCTTGAAAATGACGGAAGAATGACATCCATCTATTGACGAATGCATGGGATAGAAGCCGGGGAGCGGGGATAGAAGGTTCATCGAGTAACTTTTTGTCAATGCAAAAATGGAAGAAAATATTGTGTATACAATTCATGAAAAAGATGTGTTAAGAAATACATAATTTTTAGTAGTATTTTTTCATAAATTGAAGGAAAGGCAGAAAATAAAACAGGAACAGGCAGAAAGAAAATGATAAATAAAAATAACGAAACAAAAACATGTAGAAAGTAGATAAAAAGAAAGGAAGGAATAGAGAAAGATAGAAAAAATTACGAAGGGAAGCAAAGAAACCGAAAGAAAAAGGAAGAATGAAAGGGAGAAAGAAAGAAAGATGGTTATGATGACGATGATGACGATGATAATGATGATGATGATGACGACATGATGATGACGATATCGATTTTAATGCATTGTGATAAATCATAAATCATTATCAGTATGAAAATTAATCATGATCATGATTTAATGATATATGACGATGATGATCATCATCATGATTTAGTTTTCATATTGATAATGTCGTACTATTAAGGGATCTGGAATGAGCGTTTTGAGCGTTTCGACAGTATTTTTGTGGGACATGAGAGCACATCAGACATATCGAATTGCATTCTGAATACGAATAATGTCTTTCTGATATCAAATAATTTTCATTTTTTGAAATTCACGATATAATACAAATTTTATGACAAATACCACACCCCTTAAGATCAACATCTACATCTATTTATCTGGACACATGGGTGGTCTTGACGTATTCACGATAAGCCTAATATTTATACCATCAATTTTTGAATACAATTACCCAAATCATGTATTGTGATTATCCCAAATTGTATGGTAAATCAATTAATATACCAGCACGTTTCTGGCACGTTTCTTCGAATTGCTGTTATGTTTGACAGTAATGTAACTCTTCATCATATTTATTATTCTTCGTCATACTCATTGTGACAATATTAGGTAAACATGGTATTTGTGGTTGATTAGACCTTTCCTCTCCCTGTAGTTATCAAGAACCTCTTCCACTAAAAGGGCGGAGATGAGCCACAGGAGGGCAGGTTATTCTAAAAGCCCGATACAAAAGTGTTGATCAACTTGAACACGTAAGTGATCACTGAAGAGAGGGCAAATCTGTCACAGTTATTGTAACAAGTGTTTCAATCCTTTTGAATGAGACAAACTTGTTTGACTTTACTGTTTCGTGCTGTTTTGATTGACTTGGCTGACTTGACGGTTGTTGGTATTTCACAGTTTGATATACCTACTTGTTACTACAGAGTTGGTAAAAAACATGTTTTGAGAATGCACGAACCTTATCCCAAACCTAAATCCTAACCCTAAAATATATGGTACGGATGATATTTTCCCCCCGGATTTTCCCCATGACAACTCAAAGAAAAAGGAACATTCCTTGATTTTTACTCGGGCTTCCGCGAAACTGGTAGATTGTAAAATCAGAATTGTTCAGTAATAGTGCCATTAAGTATGCACTTATAATATGTTGCATTCATAAGCCTACTTTACTTTCACAGTCACTAATATAATTTATATATAAACTTTTTCATAACCATTTACTTGTATTTCGATGTAATAAATATCAGTATAATTTCGAGTTCAACTGAATGCTTTCATCATGATTAATAAAATATTTTTATTTATCAAAAATTAACTATGGCATAGTCTATGCACTGCACTGATCGGGTTTACTCGAAAATGTCATAAAATGAAATTAAAATAAACATTTCTTATGCGCCTTTGCCATACAAAGCGCAAATAAGACATACAAAAACATCAGGAGTGGAAAACAACATCAATATCAAAAGTAAAACAAAATACTGCAATCAGGAACTATTCCAACACACACGAAATCCCGGAAACATTACAAGAAAGGAGACAAGTTAATGGAAGGATTTGGAAGTTAAATAGAATTTTACACTTGTAACAATTTGGAGAGTCAGTCGGAAACAAAATAGCATTGCAAACATGGCAAAAGATTACTTTGTTGTCATCTGTTTTAAAATAATATCAAAAAAGAAACAAACAAACAAAAATACCCCAAACCCCCAAATCAACATCAACAAGCAAAATCCAAGAAACAAGGAAACAAGTAATGTTTGACAGTATTAAATGAAACCCTTCATCATATTCACAGTGTGACAATTTGAGTAAACAACTAAACATAATTCTTGAGTATTCCTTTCCTCTGAATCATTTCCAATACAAGAACCGTTATAAGTACTATCATATACTAAAGGGCGGAGATGGACCATGGGAGGGCTGGTTATCTAAAAACCAGATACAAAAGTGTTGATCAACTTGAACACGCAAGTGATCACTGAAGAGAGGGCAAATCTGTCACAGTTATTGTAACAAGTGTTTCAATCCTTTTGAATGAGACAAACTTGTTTGGCTTTACTGTTTCGTGCTGTTTCGATTGACTTGGCTGACTTGACGTTGATATTTCACAGTTTGATACATACTTGTTACTAGAGTTGGTAAAAATTTTTTAAGAATGCACGAATATAGCCTAAACCTTATCCCAACCCTGAATCCTAACCCTAAAATATATGGTCCCCGGATGATATTTCCCCATGACAACTAAAAAAAAGAAGAAAAAAAAAAAAAAAGGAACATTCCTTGATATTTGGTTATATATTTCCCCATGACAACTCAAAGAAAAAAGAAAAGGAACATTCCTTGATTTTTACTCGCGCTTTCGCGAAACTGGTAAATTCTAAAATCAGAGTAGTTCAGTATTGAAGTGCCATTATAATAATGTTGCATTCAATAATATAAGCCTCATAGTGTGTTGCTTATCTTCGAGTTTCGAGTCTCGAGTCAAATTTTCGAGTATCGAGTTTCGAGTTTTATACTTCGAGTTTCGAGTCTTATTTTTCGAGTTTCGAGTCTCATATTTCGAGTTTCGAGTTATATTTTTCGAGTTTCGAGTTAAATTTTTCGAGTTTCGAGTCTTATATTTCGAGTTTCGAGTCTTGTATTTCGAGTTTCGAGTCTCATATTTCGAGTTTCGAGTTAAATTTTTCGAGTTTCGAGTCTAATATTTCGAGTTTCGAGTCTTGTATTTCGAGTTTCGAGTCTTGTATTTCGAGTTTCGAGTCTTATATTTCGAGTTTCGAGTCTCATATTTCGAGTTTTGAGCCTCATATTTCGAGTTTCGAGTCTTATATTTCGAGTTTCGAGTATCGAGAGTCAAATTTCGAGTTTCAAGTTTATAATATCGAGTTTCGAGTCTCAAATTTCGAATATCGAGTGTCAAATTTTCAGGTTTTGACTTTATAATATCGAGTTTCCAGTAATACAAAAACGTATTTAAGCAAACAAAACAAGCAATCACAAAACATATTCACAGACATACATATTAACACACATATTCACAAAAAACGTACATTTTCACGATAATGAAATTCACAACAGACCCTTTCTAATGGACAAATGACATTCAAAACCCACTCATATTATTTCTTGGTCAAAATATTATAAAATGGGTGAGAAATATCTGATTAAATTCTGCCTCCTAGAGAGTTATAATCAAGACTCGAAATTTAGACCCAATTTCGAGTTTCGTCATTTTACAGAAAACGGACCTTTTCTAATGGACAAATGACATTCAACACCCACTCATATTATTTCTTGGTCAAAATATTATAAACATAACCATGCAACCATTTACTAGTATTTCGATGTAATAAATATCAGTATAATTTCGAGTTCAATTGAATGCGTTCATCGTGATTAACAAAATATTTTTATTTATCAAAAATTAACCATGGCATAGTCTATGCACTGCATTGATCGGGTTTACTCGAAAATGTCATTTAATAAAATTAAATATTTCTTATGCGCCTTTGTACGAAGACCCAGATAGGACATGCTTCGTATCTTTGCGATACAAAGCGCAAAGAAAACGTACAAAAACATGAATGGAAAACAACATCAATATCAAAAGTAAAACAAAATACTGCAATCAAGAATTATTCCAACGCACCATTATATAGAATCCCGGACACATCAAGAAACGAGACAAGTTGAATTTTACACTTTTTTGGTGAGCAAGTAAGAAATAAGATAGCACTGCAAACATGGCAAAAATAATGCTGAATGTTAACAACCTATTTACTTTGCTGTCATCTGTTTTAAAATAATGTTACCCCCCAAACCCCCCCCCAAAAAAAAACCAACATCAACAAGCAAAATCAAACAAACAAGGAAGCAAGTAATGTTTGACAGTAATGAAACCCTTCATCATATTCACAGTGTGACAATTTGAGTAAACATAATTCTTGAATTTTCCTTCCCTCTCAATCATTTCCAATACAAGAACTTATACCGTTATCATATACTAAAGGGGCGGAGATGGACCATGGGAGGGTCGGTTATCTAAAAACCAGATACAAATGTGTTGATCAACTTGAACACGCAAGTGATCACTGAAGAGTGGGCAAATCTGTCACAGTTATTGTAACAAGTGTTTCAATCCTTTTGAGTGAGACAAACTTGTTTGGCTTTACTGTTTCGTGCTGTTTTGATTGACTTGGCTGATTTGACGTTGTTGCGGGAAAATATTTAGCAGCTTGTATACGTGTTACTGACATGCAGTGTTTTGTGTATTATAAAATTTGTAAACTGATACATGTTTGAAATAAAGTATAAAGCAATATTTAATAAAATATGAAAAAATATAAATTCTTTTACAGTATAAAGGAATAAGACAGAAGAGAAACAAAAATCAACAACAATAGAAAAAAACAACAACCGAAAATAAACAAAACGTAAACAAACATCCCAACAAATAAATAAACGAACAATCAAAATTGACCCACTAATTATACGGACAGTGCAAACTTACAAGGGAAACTTGTAACACAATTTTGCATCATAACATCAACAAAATAATTACAGTTTATGATTGACTCTTTTAATGTTTTTATTCATTCTTATTTCTTCCTTGAGTAAAATGGGTAAAATACCGTATACCGCTATACCACATATCTAGAAATAGAATAGACATGATTGTATGATATTTTCCCGCAATTTAAATATTATGAATATGCATGTTATTGGATTACAAAATTACAAAAAAAACAAACAAACAAAAACAAACATCAAGTTGTTTACTTAACTTCTGTTTCAAAAAGTTGTAAAAGTGTAAATATATATTAAACCTTAAAAACACCACATTTCCACAATTTTGATTTTACTCTGCTCATTATAATAAAATTGCTCAGTGAAACGGAGTTTGAGTGTTGAATCGATTTAGAGCAATGATCATCCATGATCACGACTTTGTCAATCACCTAATCTTCCAACCCTCATCATTAACCAATTCAAATTCAATTGTTGTGCAATAAATAATGCCAATAACAAAAGACATCTGTCAATCACCTCAGATACGCTGCATGAATCCAGGTGAGGAAACAACGTGATTTAAAATTTCTAGAATAAAAGGAGCGATGACACAGTTGTAATGTCATTTCTAATCAAAACATCAACGCTTGCACATCTCCTACTATAGACTACAACTTGAACTTAGTATCTATAGTATGACAGTGACTATGTTTACAATTGATAAGATCACACAGAAAGATTCAACATCAACCATGCAGAGTAAAACTGGACCACATCAACAGGAAAGCGGACAGCAGTCTTTCGACCATATTTTACCAAATCTTGCATTTTTGCAGAATGGACCAAATCCGTATCATCATGGCTCTCCTCCTCGTAGCGCAGATGATCAAGAGCGTACTTCGCCAATTTCTAGCACTACATCAAACAGCCCACGAACACCAGGTAGCCAAGGGGTTCCATCACCAGACGACAAGCACAAGAAACCACAGCATTCTTATATTGCTTTGATTGCCATGGCCATCTTGAACTCTCAAGAGAAACGTCTGCTTCTCTGTGACATCTACCAGTATATCCAGACAAACTTTCCATTTTACCGCAATAATGATAGAAGTTGGCGTAACAGCATCCGTCATAACTTGTCTCTCAATGAATGTTTCATCAAGTGCGGAAGAAGCGGCGACGGCAGAGGCAACTTTTGGGGAATCCATCCTGCAAATGTGGAAGACTTTGCCCGTGGTGATTACCGCAGACGACGTGCCAGGCGTCGCGTCCGTGCCACACACGATTTATCTCAGTACTTATACCATCCATACAGCTCACCAATTACTGCCGCTTCTTACGGTGCTCCCGTTGCTGGGTTTGTACCCATGACCTGTACCACTCTTCCACCGTACTCTATGCTTCCACCTGGTCCATTCTACTCTCCACCAGTAACTGTTCCGTACACAACTGCTTTTGCCATGCCAAAGGCAACACCATACTCACCACCATCCATGGCGTCAGTTTCTGCAATCAACACGATGTCAGCACCGATTACAAGCTCATCTCTATATGCAAGCCAGGTGCGAAGAAGTCCAGAGATCCAGACAGTTTCACCAGCTTCGTCGCCTTCGCTGAGTCCACCAAGTGCGTTTCAATCATCATGTGAACTTTCAAAGACTCATATTAGACCAGCATCTTCTACGGTAAGCAGCATTCACGCTCCAACCACTATGTATTCTTTGCCATACAACGCTCCATCTGCTAATCTGTCTTACCAGTCTCACTGGGAAAGAGCTCCTTTACATTCTATGTATCCAGCTCATTAAACTTGACTCTTATAGAACACTTTATAATCATGTGAAAAAGGACAGAACATTGCTATAAGCATAATAACTCATAATGTAAAGAAAGTGATAGATCACTTGTATATATTTGTGTTTTAAAAAGTTTATTTCACATCTGACATTCCAGCAAAACATAACATTTTCAACATCATTCGCAAAAGGTTAGAAAATGTTGCCAAAAACGTTTAAATGTCGGGTTATATAAAGGGTATAAAACGTTTTCATAACATTGAAAAACGTTTTATGATAACTTACTGCAAATATTCTATGTTATTTAAGTGTTGACAAAATATTTGCCAAAAAATGTTTGCAAAAATATTTTGCAATAACATTTTGAAAACATTTTAAAAATACTTATGTAGTGTGTTTTCATATACTAAACCTTTATATAACCCGACATTTAATGTTATTAAAACGTTTTTGCCAAAACCAAAAATCCAAAATATAATCTGTTAAAAACGTTTTGTGTTTGCTGGGATGTCTGAACAAAATGTATAGTAATAAGTGTTGTAGACAAGAAAATCAACAATTTATGTTTAGTTTCAAATTATCAAATGTTTATTTTCCTATGTTACGTTAGTTTAGTTAAAACACTGATATTTTTTCTATTTATCTACATTTTATGAAATTTTCACGAAGTGTCAAATTTGACATCTTTGGATTTGTTAAATTTGACCAGAAAATACGAGAATTCTAAATATAGGAATCGCATTGTATTTTTTTCGTCATAATTTGGTGACAATCTCTCAATTTTTTTTTTATAGAAACAGACATCCAAAATTTAGGACTTTAAGTGTTTTTCGTTCTCACCTTGCTGGCAAAAGTTGTGGATATCTTATAGATAGAAAACTTTTGTGTTGATTCACAAGGGAGCTAGACAACAAAATACTATAAATTATAGATTTAAACGAATACATTTACATGTTTAGTTCTAAGTTCCAAACCATATCCATGTACTCACATGTAATTTGTTTTGTAGTTTGGACGTTTAGAAACCTACTTGTTTGGTTCTAATAAGATTCCCCCTTGGAAATATTGAAACACCAAAAGCTGTGAGGATTTACTTGGTTTTGGGAACTTAAACTATACTTATTTGCAAATTGATCCAAATTAGTAAACGTATTCTAGAATATGTATATTTATTACAAACCGTCATATCTTATTATAACTATTTGCTTATAAAAATCGTGTTGCAGAATTTATACTTAGCGCATGATACTTTTTGACCACTTTCATTTGATTTTTTGTTTTGTTTGTTTTGGTTCTTTTACCATTGCAAGACGATGTACGACGTACAAGCGACCAAATCACATTTTGGATGCGTTTTTTGTTATCGTTTGATGAGTGCACGATAATTGATTAAAAAACGCAAAAAAAAAAGTTTTTCTAAAAACCTTTAAAAAAAAGTGATATTAGAAAGTTGTTTTGACACTTGGTAATTAATTAAACCAGTGAATGTATGACAAAAAAGAAACATGTATGGAGTATTGAACAAGTAATAATTATCGCAGACTTATTCTGTATATATGCGCTTTTCTCCAAAGAACAAAATATATTTAGACAAAATTATTATTTAACTATAGCACCTTTTTGTATATTTCGCTCTGTTCAGTTATCATGTATGTTGCAAAAAATACACTAAACATGTTAAAATGACAACAATATTTTCTGATAATTATTATTAACATTCTCATTCGTGCACGGTCTTGAGTGTTATTTATATTATATTACTGTCATTTTATACAAGATTTGAGCTTGAGAAGCTCTATGAATCAAGCTTTTGACATTGTATCCATATCTGATCAGGTCTAATTCAAGCACGGTCTTGGTTGTTATTTATCTTATATTACTGATATTTTGTGTATAATAAGCTTAAGAAGCTTAAAAGAAGCTCTATGAAGCAAGTTGTTAATTTCTTAAAAAGTATATTAACGTTGTGATATAATAAATGTTTTATTACCATAACAAATACACGTGTTCTTTGAATTTGTGTTGCAATTGAGTTTTCATTATTCCTTATTGGTATTAAATCAGAGTGATTACATTCGCAAATATCCCAGCAAACATGAAATGTTTTCGACATCATTCGTAAAAGGTTAGAAAAGGTTGCCAGAAAACGTTTAAATGTCGGGTTATAATTATGAAGGGTATATACAGGTATAAAACGTTTTTATAATATTCAAAAACATTTGTTGATAACTAACTACAAATATTCTAACAAAATATTATCTAAGTGCTAGCAAAATATTTGGTAAAAATGTTTGCAAAAAATATTTTACAAAAACATAAAATATTTTGGTAGTGTTTTCATACAAAACGTTTAAAAACATTTTCATAACCTTTATATAACCCGACATATATTGTTATTAAACGTTTTTACCAGAACCAAAACCCCACAATTAAATATAACCTTTATAAAACGTTCAAAAACGTTTTTCGTTTGCCGGGATGTGTCAAATTGGCAAGTTACCGAGCCAGCAAACACAAAACGTTTTAAAAACATTTGAAACAGGTTATATTTTGGTTTTTGGTTTTGGGTCTATAAACGTTTTAATAGTATTAAATGTCGGGTTCATAAAGATCATAAAAACGTTTTGAATGAAAAAACACTGCTAGATCATTTTTTAAAATGTTGTCGAAATGTTATACATTTTTTGCAAACACTTAAAGACTTATGTTAGAATGTTTTGCAGTAAGTTTTCAAATGTTTTTTAATGTTATGAAGACGTTTTATACCTTGTCTAGGAAAGTAATTTTAAAGAAAAAATGCAACTTTTTTTAAACGCTTTTCAATCAAAGTATCACCATGGTAACATGTACAAATGTGTTTTGTTGTGGTGCTCTAAAAATGGTTAGGCAGGCCTACTTATTTTTACCAGTGGCATAATATCCCCTCCTTCCTAACGCTCTCAGCTCATAGGCAAACACACCCCGACAAAGACATGACACCCACCCTACATTAGAATCACACCACGGTACGGGTATGTTCAGATCCTTGTCCAGGAAAGTCTACCTTAATAGCTTTCAGATTGTTGTTATGTCACTGTGTAAATCCCATAAACCGACGCGCATACTGTAAACACGTGCATCACTATAAATTAACCATTCAAATGTTTCTTTACTTAGAATTATGTCAAAAAATTACGAGGGTAGTACAGTGTTTAGAATTCCATACTGAAAACATAGTACGAGGAACTAGACTTTCTGGATAACCTGTGTAGAACTATGAACGAAGTTCTCAAGTACAAGCTCAAAAGCTCTCAAATCGGTAATGTGCGTTATGCAGTCAATGACTCTTATGATATAAAACGGCATAATGAACTGATAAATGTTGCTATCTTCAGTAGATAGCAGTGTAACGAATACACCACATTGCGCGAGTTATTCACTTGAGGTATTATTTTGCTTGACGAATGTGACGTTCTCAAAATTGTGCATGTGTCACGTGAGTAACAGTGTGTCTAGGTTTGTGGTGGGGAGGGGGATATGTTTGTTAGCCAGGTTGGTGTGAAAAAAATAACAATTAGTGGGTTTTTAGCGGGTTCGCCGTCGGATAAGTTTAGAACTGTCAAATTTTCGTCAGGAGTAGCTCTGACTTCTTCAGGACAAAGTCAGGGGCGTAGCCAGCTTTCTTGGTCGGGGGGGGGGGCAAAATAAAATTTTGGGGCACAGACGAAAAAATTGCAGTTGCATCATACAATACATAGAGACTGTATGTCTTCGAGCTTCCCGAAAAAGGGCCTTATTGGGATGATTGGGATAATTTTAGCCCATTATCCGGCTAAAAAGGTCTTTATTGTTACAATGTGCAGCGAAGCCTTGAAAATTTTGTATTTTACACTTTTTGGCCCTGAATTTTGCTAGAAAAGGGGCTCCTTGCCCTTTTTCTTTTCCTTTGCCCTCCTGATTTTCTCTTTCATTTTTTTTTTGTCAGAGGGGCACTTTTTTTCTTTCATTTTTTTTGTCAGGGGGCATTCTGCTGCCCCCCGCTGGCTACGCTTACTGGACAAAGTACCTAAAAATGAGACATGTAGACTGTCCCTTGTCTTGGGACATGTAGACTGTCCCGTCGTAAAAGCCTATCCCACAATAAAAAATAACATCAAATTATTATCAAAATTGCAGTGCATTTCAAAAAGTTTTTTCTGATTGATTTGTCCAGTACCCTAATTCCCAAGCAAACATTATGTTGAATAGGCAAGCACCACACAACAAGGAAATGAATATACAACTGATATAAAATAATTAACATAAATATTGTGACTTTATTTATCTGATAGACTACATTAATATTTATACATATAATTTATACATATTTTTAAAATAACAAATAATAGTGATAAAGTTTTCAAAAGAATCAGACTACCTAAATATTTTCCAACTACAATGAAGTACCTATGTATACAGCAATGTGTTGTAGTTGACTCATATCAAAGTACATGCTATGTGATACACCAAATTGGTTCCTATGGCCATGGTCATATCTGGTTAGGGCTAGCTAGAAATCTTCCAAGTGTAAGAGACTAATTTCAGTCTCTTACACACTATCACAATTGGCTACTAGACTTTTACATTGAAATAACCATGGTTGAAGGAACCAGTTTGGTCCCATAATATATAACTGTCACATCTAGACAAAGAATTTGGTTGCTACAAAATGACCTATTATTCAAGAACACAATAAGAAGTGAGATTGTTCATCTTACTTCCTTTTAGCATGAACTAGACCCTCACCCCAAAAAACATACACACAAAACACACCTATAACATCACTATCAGGCAGGCTAACCTTCAACAGGCTGTACTTAATAAGAATTAGTACTGGAAACAAGGGTGACAAAATGGTACTTTCTGGTTGCTAACTAGTTGGGCTGACAACTTTCACAAAGGGTTTCATGCCTATATTACAGTTTTGTTATTTTTTATTTCAGATGAAAATATCAAATCAGCCTACTAGGCTAACACAAAATGAACCAAAATATAAACAACTGATAAAACATAACTTAGACACTTTGAATTGAAACCAACTTTAAGCAAGTATAAAAACAATATGATCAACATCATTATAACATTATTTTTGTACATGCGAGTGAAGCACATAGCTGTAAAAAGCACCAAGCAAACATATTATAGGCCTATCAAATGCCAGCCAAGTTCTTACAGAAATAAGACACATCACTTGATACTGTTTTTCAAATTGGGGTTTCATGGAGAATACATAAATGCCAATATCTTGTGAGTTCCACAAGCAATAGGCAAAGAAAGATTTCCCATTGGCAGCAACGGTGATTTGCTTAACAATTGCTTCTGGGTAGATTGATATCTACTTACACAACATATTCGACCTACTCAGCACCCCTCCCCTAATTATACTTTGTTTGGCTTATAATAGGCAAAAATTATTAAGTTTTGTTACTACGTGCATCGATACAGTCCCAACTTATGCTTGTGTAAATTCACATAAGCATCAGCCAGTCACTACGCAAAGCGCAACAATTATCTGTTCCAGCTTTGATGATACCTCTTACTTTCGAAGAGGTATTTGATGAGACACGTGTCCTGTTCAATTCTTAGCAAATCAAGGCTGTATTGATTTGCTTCATTGCATTCACACCCATGAACCTCCTCTGATAGTGAATGTCACAAGGTGTCACCATAGCTGGAACGTATAATAGTGTAGGTGTTGTGCCCAACTACGTGCACGAAAGTTTATTAAATCACAGAAAAACAATTCAGTTGCAATAGCTCTAACATTTTGTTTCCAGTTTCCTTTCTATCATTCTCAATTACAGCATTTTGCATGAAAATGACATTTTTGAGTTTCATAATATAGAAAATTATAAATATCCATTTAAAATGAGTAAATTTTCACCTTTGTGAAGTAACTTTGATCAGTTGCTAATTAGATTGAATACATTACTACACATCATTAGCATACATTTGCATATTTGGTAAAACTAGAATACACTAACTTGGCATTTGTATATACATACTTGCAACCATTGAACCAAAATCATTACACTAAAATATGAATTTGTTCAGATCTACCATGTCACAATTTTCTAAAAATTACATATGTATCAAAATTAGCCAGAAGTTAACAGTTCACAGAATATCACAATGTCATTGCAGGTTAAGCCATGATTTCAACTCGGTTTAATGCACTTCAGAAAGAAAGATAAAGCACTTGCAAAAGTTTACTATGTTGATATAATGGTTTTTATATTATTTGTATATTTATAATAAATATGTATGTACAATTACACAAGCACATCCTAATAAACAAGGGTAGGTGAAGGACATGGATGCATACAGGTCCATATTCAGAAGGGGAACCTAACACTACATGAAGTTTGCTATTGGAGACATGCAAAGAATATCACAAGTTGGATGATGGCCCGGGGATGATGGTAAGGCCCTTATTCCCCAACTGACTTCATAAAACTATATTGATACCCTGAAATATAATTATTCTCTGTCTATTCTTATTTTTTTTCTACTACTTAATTTCCCCTGGTTTTTGGTTGCACAGACCTGCGGTGTATTGTCCTCACTTGCAGTTTTGAATTTTTTGACAGCAAGACTTTTGAATTTCATGATTTGCCCTTTGAATTGTTTATTATCTTTGGACACGGTTCTAAAAGCACCCAATCATGATGTCAATAATTATAGGTATGCACTGTACCAGCCAAGCAGAAAATTGGTTAGTAAAATATGTGGTGTGTACTGATCATGTATAATTGCACTTGAGCACACTCCACACAGTGTTTTAGAAAAGTGTAAATATTTGCATATTATTTGTTGCTAGAGAAATTGGACATAACAATGCACCTGACTGTGCTGAATACTGATGCTTGTCCAATACACTGACCCAATCTCAGCATGCATGTATTATTTGCCCAACTTCTCTTTCAACAAGTAATAGAGGTGTGTATGGAGGATGTCCAGTTTTCACCCACTCAAACATGTGGCACTTTTCCTTTGCTTCTCCGTAATTATCAGTCTTGTTTAAGCCTGGTTGGAGCATTGCAAACTTCTATAAACTGGCTATTAGTTGTTACCATATTCAAAATTTCTTCACACATGAAAGAAAACCCAGGACATACTCTTAACACATCAAAATAATAAATTAACTATTGGATCAATACCCTCATCTCCATTGTGACCTTTGACCCCAAATGACCACAATAGGAAAAAGTCACAATTCAACCCACAATTTGATTGTGACAGACGATTACCATGAACTACTTTGAGCCTGTGGGTGTTTGGTACACTATCAGTAAATTGAGGCCATCTTCAGGAAAATTTAATAACAAATTTATAATTCAGTCAACACTCCTGAAAACCATGAATTAATTTGACTGGCAGTTTATACTAGCGAAAGACATACTTCAATAGAAACAAAGTTTAATTCAAATTGACTGAATAATGCTCCAAAGACCCATTCTGTAGTTGACTTTTGAAGTTGCAATTAAGACTCTACCAGGTTACACACCAAATTTGATTCAATTCAATAGCTACTAGCTTGGGCTACACATCAAATTGAATGGAGACTTCAAATGTAAACAATGGGGTCTTATAAACATAGATCTGTATTTACATATTTACATAACTTGTAATCACAACTATTGTAATCACATGTTAGGAATCTTTGAAAGTTAAGGGTTTTTATACACAGATTAGACCACTTGTAGTAATGAGAAAATAAAGACCAAATTATTTCAAAACCACCATTTCTGGTTATTTAAAGCACCACCATAGATGTATTCATATAAAAAATATAGTAAACAAACAAATAAAATAAACACAATATTTATGTAAATAACAAAAACCTAACTTTGAATGTATGTAGGTGAAAATATTAACTAAATTTTTACTTAATGTGACCATTGACAAACATTTTTAATAACAGGGAAACCTTACATTATATTGTACTATTCCTTTCAATCATACTTGCAAATGAGCTGGTTACTTTGAAAGATTGCGCCCAAACCCTGTTTATCTACCACTTGTGGGTGGTGTTGAGGTAATTTATCATTCATGCTGTTGATAAATTTAATGTGAATGAAAATGAACAATGCACACATGAAAGGAAATAAAGATTGATGCTAATGATCAAGATCATAAACTGTTATCTCCAAAAAATGTTGAAATTTGTATGTTTTTTATGTCAACATAATAAGTGCAACATAAGCCATGTACTGGCTATTACCCACAGTTATAGTAGGCTTCAGTACATTCCTTGTGATTGCATATATGACTGACAAGTATGCTGGTCCCAATATAAATTGAGCATTGATGTCTGGGGTAATGTTCAATTCATAATTGTGTGCTTCAGTTAATAAAAAAACCCACAATTTCAACATATTACCATGACATTGATATCTATAACTGAAGCACATCTGACTACAACTACACTAAACGTTCAATGAATTCCATGTACATGTTTTTTGTCATCCAAATTTAAAGTTGTATTTCTTTCATACAAAAAATGAGTAACTAATGACTACAGTTGAGTTTAACCTGTAATATTGCACATCAAAGTCTCGTAGACAAATGTGAATACTATACAGTATAAAATAGCAAATTATTGTCACAATCCACCTTTTTGGTAAATCTCATAAGCCTTTGCGTTTGGAGTGACCCCTACAAATGTCACACCTATTTGCAAACAGGTATGACGTCAAATGACAACATCAGGGTCCAGACACAAAGGCTTATGCTTATGGGATTTACTAAAAAGTTGAATACAAGTTCATACTCGCATGTGGGCATGCAGTACACATCCCTTACTTTTTTCTAAAATATCCTAGAAACAAGGGTGCACCTGATAGTACACCAAATAATAATTTTGGCTCAACTATTCTCACAAGAAATTCTAATACCCATAATTGCTGTTCATTTAGAGATTAAATCATGTTAGGCAGTGGTTCATCAGAAATTAACAATGATGCATTCATGCTTCTATAAATTTTCATATTGTGAGGGCAGCGTGGTATAAAAAATGCGGACGCGTCAGGAGCTGGGTTAATTTCAGATTGAATCTGATTGAATCCTTTTCAGCAGCAACAACAAAAAAAACAACCTAAAAAGTCGTAATTCACATGAGTATTTCATGAGGAATGTCAGTTAGTCATTGCCATACAACATTTCAAGAATATCGATCAGCTGAAGTTGATTTCTTTGTTAATATCAGCAATAAAAGTACAAGATAAAATGTCAATGCTTTGCTGTTTCCTCCAAAATAATGAATGCAACATGTAAGTGTGTATATGCACATCAGTTTAGGCATGCCAAATTGTATGCGTTCTTGCACATCACACATGTACGCTTCCGTTAACTTGCATATGCACTGCTGTAAAAGCGTGGATTCATTACTTTTTAACAATGTTTGGTTCCTATGCAAAGGTAAAGGAACTTCCTATTAGGAAGAGTTGTTGAATGAGCCACAAGATAGGTGATCAAAACAAAATTGTAGGTAACCTAAATAAATGAAGATACTCTACATACATGGCAGCTAAAGTCCTATCTAGGTAACAAGGAGTTGAGTGTCTCATAATTATGTATAAACAATAAAATCAGCCATAGTTTGGGTATGACTAACCTGATGAGTTCATATCTTAGATTTATTCTGGCATGAAAACTGGTCTTGCAAAAACCAAACACTGAAAACCATGTTTTTTACCATTTTCTGTGAATTTGATTCAGAAATAGGCTGAATAACACTGAAAACAATAACAAAAAACTCTGAAATCAGAGCCAACCCTAGGTTAACTAGTATAAGCTCACCCCCTATTTCTGAGAAGCATCTCTCATCTAGGAAGATGAGCTTATACCTGATTATTTACAACATTAAACACAGTCAATTCATTAAATCTTTAGTACTCAAGTATTACTGCATTTATATACATCTGTATAAAAGAATACTTCTCTACAATTATTAAACAATTTACTTTCAGCAGCAAACAAAATTTCAATTTGGGAATGTACTGTTAGAAAGACTGCCTACCTTTTGCAGCCTGGTGTAAATTAACAACAAAACCTGCTTGAACAGTGAGCTACAGAGTAGGCATACATCAAGTTGTTAGCACTCAAATTTCTTACATGTAAAAATGTAAAGACCACATAATGCATGCACAATCAAAAATTACTGTGTTGGTCAAAAGTGTCCATTTCATATCAACAGCTGAACTAGAAAGCGAGTTTAAAAGTGTAAACCCTTTTCTCTTCAGCCTTTTTAAAACCAATTTTCTAACATGAAAGAATCCTTGACATAACCATGCGACTGATTCATTTCATTCATTTTTATTGGTTTACTATGTATAATTTGCCTTAGACGGTGTCAGGCAAAAATGATACACGTCAATGCTAAATGTTTATGACAAGTTTCAAACAATTGTGAATGAGTGCAATTATGCCATCTTACTGTTTTAGTCAGAGATACAAAAACAAATCATACAAATCAAGGAGTGACAGTACATGTAGTAATTAGATAACATGTTTGTTCTAAGTGTAGTTACATCTTTAAATAATACTTCTTCAGAATATCAAATGTGTCAATATATTCACTAGGTCAATCTATGTGATCTAGTTTATCTAATACCACTTGGTTTGACACAATTTTGCATAATTTTGACTACTTTATTTGGGAAATATCCAATTCCGTCCACAATATGTGGTCCAGGACCACAATGGTATAAAACATCAAATCTGGCAGGGCTGAGGTCATCGCTTTGATTGTAAAAACATGCAACTTATGGAGTTCCAATGCACAATAGTCCCTTTAAGGGGTACTACACCCCTGTGGTAAATTTGTGACTATTTTTGCATTTTTCTCCATAAATAATAACACACTGGTAACAAAAGTTATGTATATTATTGGGGCAAGGAATCCAATTACTACACTGAAATTTCAGTGACTCAAGATAAGCGGTTCAGTATATATGATAGGAAATCATACACATTCTAGCGGTACCTTATTTCTTATCATATATAACAAACCGCTTGTTTTGGGTCACTGAAACTCCAGTGTAGTAATTGGATACCTTGCCCCTATAATATACAAAACTTCTGTTACCACTGTGTAATTAGTTTTTGAGAAAAAGGCAAAAATAGACACAAATTTATCGAGGGGTGTAGTACCCCCTTAAGACACTAAATCACTAAGCATTGTGGTCTTGGATCACATCATTCACATGTTGTGGACGGAATCAGATTTGTGCACTTTATTTGCATCCTGTTCATAGCTCAAATGAATGCATTTGGTGTTCCACATCAGTTCTCTACCCAGCATCTGACAATGAAATCTTAAATAAACTTATGTTGTGGCATCACTGGGGACATCACAATCCCCACAACATGTTATAAGGTCATTCCATGTCAATTTACTTTATTGTAGGTTACAGAACTTTGGCTTGGAGATTGGCACATTAGGAGATCTTAGTGTTATTGATGACTTACAATCATTGTGATGTAATTTTAGCTGAAAAACTAAAAACCCTAAAACAAGAAACACAAAACAAAATTGTTTCATGAACGTTTGTACGTTCAGATCTCCCTTTTGGATAAGCATAATATAAATGCTAATGTATACAAGCTGTATAAAAATGATTAGTATCCATCACATCATAGCTGTCTACTGAAGTGCCTGATTCTTCCACATTCAACATTAAATCCTCATCAAATGACTTCAATTTATAATTTCAAGACCTGTTATCTACAAATTGGGTGGTTATACTGCATTTTGATGTGGCGGTCTTGGCCATGCTCACTGAATATTGATGGGTACCAATCAATTTGATACACCCTGTGCTACATACATGCCATTACTGGTTTGGGTCTATTATGTCTCCACCTTGATAACTCCCTTCCATTGCTATAGCACCATCTCCATCAGGAGTCTTCGGCGGTACTTCTTCTTCTTCATCCTTGTGTCCTGATGGTAGTAGGCCATGTTCATCATGTTCCTCGTACCCTTGTGGTGTAATGTAGACGTAGAAATATGACATAATGGCAAAGATGATGACGATCAGTGTCATGAGACCGGCAAATAGGAAGAACTCTAAGGCCTGTCAGAATAGAAAAATCACAGAGTAAAAGGATTAGATCAAACATTACCAGCAGGTGTGTAGATCTGGAGATTTGAAGAGCCATGTAACACCTTTATGCAAGATATTTTGTAACATTGTTTTGGGATTTCTACTTAGATGTGGCCCATTGAAATGTGTTACGGGTGAATGTTGGATCAAATGATTTCAAATTTGATTTCTTTCAATTAGATCATAATCACTTTGTTGTGGCTACCAATTCACATATCGTAAAATTTGTCGACTCTAAATGAGGATGTTTGATGAAAGAGAGGAAAGCCAGATACCCTCCACAAAAACGTAATTATTCTGAGCCACTCATTAATTTGTTTACTCAAATTAGGGTTTTTTTGACGAAAGGCAGACACCCTCCACAAAAACATTACAATGGATTGGTCTTGCAATTATACATGTATGTACAGCCCCTATATCAGTAATATAGTTGTTCAAACTCCAAATAATGTTTTTGTAGAAGGCGTCTGCATTTCATATCCTTCACAAAAAAACCCTTATTTACAGGCTAGTTGTAGACGGAATTATAGAGTATTATCTTGCCAAATTCCTTTTAGTCATGAAGCAAATGCTACAGAAGATACAGAGACTGTTATGCCTATATAGCCAAGGATATTGAAAGCGATAGAGATCGGTGTGAGTATGCAAGAACATTGCCTGTAAAAAGCAAGCATGGCATCAAGAAAGTAAGAATGCACCATTGCATAAAAGGAAACTGTTTTCGCCAACAAATGGAATATTAACAGGAGTAGAACTGAACCGGAGGAACAACAAGATGAGACAAGGCGATGTAATAACAACAAACTTGAAAGTAAAAATAATTAGAGAGCTACAACTTTTATTACGCTATCTTGCTCAAGGACACACTGGCTGTGGTGGGGGCTCGAACCTGCAACCTTTCGATTATGAAGCTCGCACCCTAACCATTAGGCCATCGTGCTTCCCGCACAATGATGCAGTAGAGCGTATTTAATGATCAACCAGGAAGCTCCCAGAATTAATGAGTGCATGCATAATCTGAATAGTTAACAAGAACATGATAAAGACACAAAATCTCTTAGTTCATGGATATGGAAGCACCAGTAAGACACAACAATAATTTCTTCAGATATTTTCAAGTGGACCCTGTATGTTGATTTCCACCAGTGGGTGAGGAAGAAGATGCAAAGAGCATTGAAATTCTATGACAAGTGATGTAAGAAAATCACTGTGTTATGATACTAGGCATGTATTTACTTATGGTCTATGTTACAACCATAATACCCACCATGTTTGTAAACAAACAACTTGTTTATTTCAGGATCATAGTGTGCAGGAATGTCAGTTATCTTATTTCACTGGGAGTATTTATGCCAATTGGCACTGATAATGATGTTGAGGATTTAAAGGGAGTAGTAGTAGAAAAGGGAGAAGTTTACATCATGAAAGACTGAAGCCTTCAATATTTCAGAGAAGTTGCAGAATGTACCCAGGAAACCTGAATGGTGGGGAATTAGGCAAGACACCCTGCACCAGATTTGTCAAAATTGTAATTAAAAAAACAAAATCGCAATCATCTTCGGGGCGGGTTTCTTCTACTTACTTTTGAGTATAACATATTCTGCTCCATATGAATAATTGGGAAATTAGAAATATTGGACAAGACAACAATGGAACATGAATCATGATTTGATACTACGATCATGTGTTGACCTTGGATATTATTATTCCAGCTACGGTGACACCTTATAACGTCACGCTGGACAAATTTCATTCACTGTCACAGGGACAGGTATGGGTCTAATATGTGAGAACCAAAGGCTTGTTCACATGTTGTAATGGGTTTTATTTTTTCCTTCATATGCATAATTTTCATGTAATGGGGGAAATAACAAAAACTTTTGTTTTGGACTATTATTTGTCATAATTCAATAACTGCAATACATATGGAAATATAAATGTGACCAGTGGCTTCTTTGACTCATTTCCTATAAGATCAATGTACGATGCAGATATACACTGTATTATTTAAGCAAAATTACAAAGACTGGAAAAATATGGCCTTAAGGCTGCGACATGCCTTAAGAGAGGTGTTGCAATACGTAATTTTTTAGTCAGTCAGACCTTACAGAGTCTGGGGAAGAACTGTTAGTGGTAGCCAAGGTGGTGATAGTCGTAGGGCTACTTAAAGAATAATGTTTAAACAGAGGAGCAGGCCTAATTTGTAAGATATGCAGCAATACAGTAATTTTTTAGTGTGTTCTTTTTGCAAATCAAAGGTGCACTTACTTGACTATCTACAATTTTTGCTTCGGCAACAATGATAACCACCAGATTACCTATGGCTACCGTCATTAACCATGCAGCCTGCACACAAGACTTCATACTAGCTGGTGCCTAGAACAAAAACACACGAGAAGAAAAAAAACCACATGATTTTTGCTGTTTTTATAACAAAATTATCACTAAAAATATTGGAAAATAGAACCAAATATAAATGCATCAACCCGCCCGAAAATGAATCAAGCCTACGCGACACGAACAGGTACGAAAGCACTGGACGTAGTACGCGGAGTAGTACACAATCAATGCATGGTTTGGATTTTTCTAACGCTTGCTCTGGTTGGTTCTCGCTAAGTAAAAGTGTATGAATTACAAATAATTTGGATTTACGATCCTGAATCTATGTGTTTCTCTATACTTTTCAATCACTGTCTTCTATTAGCACAAAGGAAGCGGTCAATGATTGCATCACCTTCCATGGATCATTTCTCTCCTGGTTTAGCTAAATACCAGTCTATTTAGAGGTTTGGTATTAATCATTTAAATACATCATATACCTGTGAGTAGGAAAACTCCAGTCCAGTAATAGAGAAGAGAATCTCCCCAGCTGTGATGATTATATATTGTGGTATTTGCCAGAACATGGACACACGATTGGGTTCAACTTCTGTGTGATATTTTAAAGTCATCTACAAAGAAAGAAACATAACACACAAGTGATTTAATAACTGTAAACCAGAGGTAGCCAACATTTTGCAACAAAAGTGCCATAAGACTGATAGTAGACATCAACTTTGAATTATTTGCAAAGTACAAGGTACACATGCTGTTGCCGATAATACTTTGTCAGTGCCATTGATAAAGCATAATAAAGTAAAATACAAAATATACAAAAGTAGAATATTACCTCTTGGCTATTGGGATCATTGGTTGGTTGTAGCAGTAGTCTGTAGATGCCACCCTGTTCAGTCTCAAATTGACCCACAGTAATATTAGATCCAAGCAGAAATATATTGTATCTACAATTTAAACAAAACAGTCTTATTAAGTTGTATGCAATACAGAAGTGAACAAGATGGTTATTCATATTAAATTATTTGAAGCATATTTTTAGAATCATATAGTATTTGTCTTTCATGGTTTATTCCTTAACCCTAACCGCCTAAGGGCTTTTTGGCGACAGGAAGGGAAAGAAGGAAGGAATAAAGAGAGAAAAGAAGGAAATATGTTGTTTGCTCTGCGTGGGATTCGAACCCGAGACCCCTCGCATGCCAGGCACTGGGTCGGCGACACTTTGCCACGGGTCTTGGGCTTCGCTGGCCAGCGAAACCGTGCCTATATATCACTTAGGGCGATTGCGTCATCACACCACGTGGGATGCATGCACGAACAGCGCATATATCAAGTAGTATTTTGTAACTAGTATACCGTCCTGTTAGGGTTAAGGGAGCATATATTGAGTTTCGATAGTGGTAACCTAACCCTAACCGCCTAAGGGCTTTTTGGCAACGGGAAGGGAAAGAAGGAAGGAATAAAGAGAGAAAAGAAGGAAAGAAGTTGTTTGCTCTGGGTGGGATTCGAACCCGAGACCCCTCGCATGCCAGGCACTGGGTCGGCGACACTTTGCCACGGGTCTTGGGCTTCGCTGACCAGCGAAACCGTGCCTATATATCACTTAGGGCGATTGCATCATCACACCACGTGGGATGCATGCACGAACAGCGCATATATCAAGTAGTATTTTGAAGTATACCGTCCTGTTAGGGTTAAGATATTAGGCCATCTTAATTTAATAGTTTGTCTCAAAGCCCTTTCCAAGTTAAAACCTAATGCGGAATGTGTTTTTTTTTACTTTAATTTGTTTTAATCTGTAGGACAAGCATTTTGACAAGAATAGACCACCTTTTCATCTCTCAAGGAAGTTTCTCTGTGGTTAAGATGAAGAATTTTATTGAGAATTACGATTTAGGCTATGTCAGACGTGAGATTTTTGTGTGGTGGACTTGGAAAAAAACAGTGGGGAAAAACTGAAATTTACTCAATCCATCAGGTATAACACACAAAAAGTGCGCAATTTTACTAATGCGCATGGGGGCTTTGATAGGAACTATTAAATTAGATGGCCTTATCTATCACATCTATCAGACTCTGTTCACAGCATAATGCAACTAACAAAGACATTCAGACACTGTTCACAACACAATGCGGTCCACAAAGACATTCAAACACTCTTCACCAAGTATTCCTTAGTATAATTCAATGGTAACTGTCTAAATCTATTGGTGTCTAATATACATTAGACACCCCGGCATAGATGTGAGCAACCTGACTTTAATTCAGACAAATGGCATAAAACAAGCAACTTACGTATCTGGTTCCACTTCTTGGTACTCTGTGATATTATACTGTGGTATCTCAAAATTGTATTTCCTGTTGCTATGGGCAACAACTACTGTCAAATTATCAGTATCCAGACTGGGGTTGTCTGTGAACCAGCCCAAACTGAAAACAAAAATAAATTGGATATGTGAAAATCTAGATGTAGAATTGGACTATTCCAGTTAAAATTCATACCCCCTGTGGATGACATGACCTTAATATTGCACACAGTGGATGTAGATGTGAAATGGGGTCACCCATTCAGGTAACATCATTTGAAATTCACACTCCATGTGTGGAAGATCAAGGTCAGGTCTTCCAAAAGGGGGTGTATGGATTTCAACTAAAATAGTCCATTGCAAAGCAAGCAAGGTGGGAAATAAGTGAGTATGAGCCACAAATGTTGGCTGCTGACAGACAAGTGAAGTATTGTATTTGGTGGTGAAATTGAAAAGATTACATCAATTAATTTGATCAAACTATATGTGACATGATCAACTCCATTTTTTTTGAAAAATTAGTTACTATAATTATTACCTTATACAAATATTAAGCTATGCCTTTATCTCAATTTCAAATGTGCCGCCTTTGGGCTTCATGTGTACATTTGGCATTTACTGGACAAAATCAAACAATGTTGGAGTATGGCCTTTTTATTATCTCTGTGAGTAAAGCAAGTGCACTCTTTAAAAATAAATTGCAACTAAAATGATCTTTTAAATGACATGTGTAAGATCCAACTGAATAAATATACCTTAGGGATGAAAGTCCCTTTGGAGGCTTTGTCAACTGTCCTGTGACCTGTAAATGTAAGAAAATAAAGCGAAAAAAATCATTTATAATAATAAGCAAAATTACTTTTAACAAATTAGTGTATTACTATCCATACAACAAAACAGTACAGCTAATTAAGAGGGTATTGTAAGTGTATAGTTCTGATTGGCTTCTTTCGCATGCAATCTTATAATAGTTGGCAAACAACATAAAGATATCCCTCCCAACATAATTCTGCTTTACAATTTATGTTGACAGCATAGTGCACAGTGTCATCGCCCGATATCTTCATGGCAGAAATCGCCATGGTAGGTTGAATCCACAGCCACGCATGGCCATTTTAATTTGTTCCGACCTTTGAGATGCATAATGAGCCGAGGGACATCCGACTAAGGCTACTGACAATAGCCTGGTAATTGACCTCTCTGTGTGTGAGTGAGCATGTATATGCCATGAGGTCAATGGTCATCTGCTTTTAGACTGCCTCCAGGAGTGAGTGCAGCTAGCCTACGCTGCGCTATAGTTCGGCACATATAAAATCAGAATTTTTGTCAGTTTTTGAGTTCAAGACGCACGGTTTTTTCTCAAGACACAAGCTAACGACTATCATATCCGTTCAACACATATATTCAAGTGCAAGGAACAAAATATGGCTTCTTTAGACTAAATTAATTATGGGAGATATTCATCATTTTCTACCCCGGTATCCAAAGATTTATCGTCTGAATATCAAATCGTACATAGCACATTCACATGTATCGATCCCTGGTATTCATTTCAGTGTCTCTGCTGTATAATGTAATTATTAACCGGGCGATGTCGGTGTGTGGTGGGAATTTGAATAAAAAATTTTGTAAATTTTTTATTTTTACCAAGACTTGTACTTCATTTCAGGATCATTGTAAAACTATTACATTGGTGTAGATTTCTTTTTGACATTGGTGGGGATGGGGTATGAAAAAATTGTTTGAAGTATAGTGAATCCAGCACCTTTTGGGGACAGAGTAAGTTTTAAAAGAAAATTGTTGCCATATTGAAGCTAAAATGGAGAAATATGGTGTAAAACTGGAACAAATTTATGTAGAGCGCCAAAAAATATGCATATTTTAGGCTAAAATGGCCAAATATAATGTTAATTTGGTCAGAAACCCACATACAGGCATCAATATTGGGGAGATGATTGTATGGACCACCCCATTATCAACATATTGGAAGATTTAACCCCCTCTCCATGATTTATGCCAATGACATACACATAAATGTCAGAATCTGCAGGTTAGGGTATCTCATCCAGATGAATATTATAGTACGATAAGGGCACATTTAGATAATGATTTTAACTTACTTGTACAACTCCTAGTGTATTTTGCTTGTTATACACAAACAGATCAACAGCATTCCCACCTTTTCTGCGTTCTAGCTTGGTATTAAATGTTGTACCTTCTATACCCTCACATGACGACTTCAAAGTAGTTTCATATGGTCCAACTGCCCAATCAATATAGTCGGTGGTCTGTAATAGACGTGAAAAGTAGTTCAGATTGGTAGTAAGAAAAAGGTTTTGTACGTAAATTAATTAACTCAAATGTATTTATTTTGATTCAGTAACCCCATTTGAAATTCACACTCCCTGTGTTGAAGATTAAGGTTATGTCTTCCATAGGGGCTGTATGGATTTCATCTGGAATAGCCCATGCTGTCATAGTTGCTGCCTGTAATATTATTTTTTAGTAACAACAGAAATATAATATATCATATGCGTAATGTACATATCATATGATTTAAATATCTTTGGTTGCTATTAACAACATGAATGGGCATGATTTAAACACAAAATAAATCTCAGTTGATTCTCAGTTTTGTTATAAAACTGTCATTTTAGTTCTCTCAATTATCCTCTGGTAGCAAATAATGACCTCTGATCAAACAGTGATTGATGAAGATTCTGTGACATTTTGAGGTACACATTTGTTCCTGGACTATGAGAAATTGGAGTTTATTAGTAAAAAGCAAACTGGTGGATGGTATAGCATGGTGTAATGTATTGCCCTCATCATCCCTAGGCTGTATCTAGGTTTGTGACTCAGTGGAATCTATGTTGGTTCTTTCTTTTATTTCATTCACTTTCTAATATACATAGGTTTGGGATAGTGAAAGGAAAGCAAATAGAAGTCAATTTCCAATTACAATAATGAACTCCTACCATAATTATGAGGTTAGTTACCTAGACATGATTCAAGCAGGTCAACATCTCACTGATGCAAATTTACAAAACCTTTTGGACCTCCAACAATAGCTATTTGTTGTTAAGTATACTGAGGTCTCATAAAGTCATTAACAATGGATTTACTTACATTAGCATATGGCACAGGTCCTGTATAGAATTTACTATCAACATCAATATCACATGGAGCTGCATTGAAGACTTTCACTAGTGCACGAGACTCACCAGGTAGAGAAATTTCATTACTCTGTAACAGATAAGCATTAGGTAGATCCAATATCATCATTTTTAATATGCCTGGAGTTGTTTTAATCCCTCCTTATTTGTCCACTCTTCCAGAAAGTGTTATGGTATGACTAAGGCATGACCAAGAGATAAAAGCATAGGTATTGTAAACCTGAGGTCATGGATTCAATTCCATAACACAAACAACTTTTTCTGTTTCCTCCTTTAAGGTATAATTTGAGAGCCAAAATGATGAGCAAAATAAGCGGTAGATAACAGACTACCTAATATCTCACCAGACTTCCAGACAATCAAAAGCAGTAATCTGTATGGAGATCGGAGGGGGCTAACCATTTTTATATTAAAGCGATATCTAAGAGATATGATTAACTTCAACTAACTTCTATATTCTAGATTTGATGGAAAGTATAACTTTCTTATTAGGACCAAATGGTTTTTTGGAAAGCTAACTTTGTGGTTTTGCTTTTGATCTAAGTATGTCTTATATACAGGATAAACAACTTTCCATATTACCTGGCTAAATAAAAAGTAAAGTTTGACAAAGATGAGAGGAAGCAATGTCAGATAAGTGGAATCCTGGGCCCAAAATAGACACAAGAATCACGTTTTCCCCAAGAGTTGTGACTATTTTCCCCCAGCTAAATTCTCTGTGTACTTACATCAATTTTGAGTTGAATGAAACCAGCCAAGACAAAGGCTACTGCAGCCAATAACATACCAACAGTCATTCTCTGTAAGGGTCTGAATGGAACATTGAAATGCCGCAAACATGGGTACACACACACCTCAAAGAATGGTATAAATAGGATGATTAAAACAGGATTGAGAGCCTGAAAGAAACCACAAAATAACCAAATGTTAATGCAGATCATCTCAGTAGATCATGTGTCTAAACAATTGGTAACTTTCCACATTTTACTTTTACAAGAGAAAGAATGTAAGAATATCATAAAGCGAAACATGCACAATTGTACTATAGTATGTGCGAGCTTTGAGACAAACTATATTTTGATGTGACCGTTTCTATATTTTTTACAGTTTAGCACACATTAATTTATAATCTCACAGAAGAATGTACCATATTCGGTCTACTTATTTGTGCCGGTTGCTCTCGTGGCGTTTATTAAAAAGATGAAATGAAAGTAAATATGTGACATGATTTGCTCCATGGAGGCCAAAAGAGGCATTTTTGAAAATGAGTTACTATTTAATTATTACCTTATTAGGCTATCATATACTGAAAGCACAAAAGGTCTAGCATACTTAGTTCTAAAGTTATGAAATTTTGTTATGTGTATTTTCTTGTTATATGTGTTTTATTGGGGTTTTTTTACTCCTGTATTTTTGCCTTTATCTCAATTTCAAATTGGGCTCCAAGGACCAGATTGTGTCACATATATGGTACTTTAAACATATTCACACAACAAATACAGTGTATCTGTCAAAATCATCATAATCCCATGCCGGAACGTTTAGATGGAGCTATATGGTAGACTTATGTAGTTTGCACTTAGACAGTTGTCACAGGGGCACATATTAGGGACAGGGTACTAATTAGGTATTAATTACATCTTACCTGCATCTGATCTGGCTTTATAGTCCATGACCCCTGTATGGAGGAAACAAATCATTGTAAGGTTAGTTTACTGTACATTTGGATTTAACTTTTTCATCAGAAATACTTGCACTTATATAAAAGAAAGCATGCTAATACAATCCTACTTATTACTGCTTATTTTAGCCTTAGCGTTGTTTGAAAGGAAAAAAAACCCAATGTGATGTAGGGTTTATAATAAATCCCAGCTCAGTTTCCAATTTTTTTTTTCCAAAAGCGTCTGCTGGGATTGTCAGATGATCTATGCATTCCTTTAAAAATTCCTTTTGGAAAAGGTGAGAATTCCCTCATATAGATCAGTGAACAAAATGGTGATGAAATAAAGCATGTTTATTCCGTATAAGCGACCATTTTACAGACTTATATGATGATATCGCCAAAAAGGCTTGAACCTGCACAAATATGTTCTTCAAATTGAAAAGAGAGTTGACAAGATAATTACAACAAGAAGGTCATTTTACTTGTTGGTGATCTGCCTACTTACAATTGACCCATCCATATGTTGTGCTTGTAATGTCCATCTAGAGCCCTGCTGGTCAAACAGTGTCCAGAAAATAGGCAGTGGAAGGTACATCACCAATATATGATACAAGTCCTTGATGTCTGTTACAAGCTTAGGCTGGGGAAATAAATATACAAAATAATGCTTTAGCTTGGGTTGCTCCAATGGGGTATAATCTAAAACAGAATGC
Organism: Amphiura filiformis; assembly: GCF_039555335.1. NCBI lineage: Eukaryota > Metazoa > Echinodermata > Ophiuroidea > Amphilepidida > Amphiuridae > Amphiura > Amphiura filiformis. Next base: position 18,946,127 of record NC_092633.1, on the reverse strand, counting down.
ATTTAGGGATTTAATCATGTTTCACCGTTGCTCATCACTGTTTAACAACGATGCATCCACTTCGTCTGCGTGGTAGCTGCCCTCGCGAAGTAAACCACACAGACGCGCCTAATGCGAGTTGTTAAACGGTGAAACATGATTAAATTCCTTTCAACAACGAAAACAAGCTAAAGATTGTCTAATTCACATGCTTATTTCATTACGTCTGTCTGCTAGTCATTGCTACTCAACTTTACAAGAAGATAGGTGATATCTCTGTTGATATTGGCAATTTCTAAAGAATAAAGCGGCAATGTTTAGCTGCTCCCTCCAAAAATACAAAAGTCAACAGAGCGTGTTTACGCATGTGAAGTTCTAGGCATGATGAATTTTACGCGCTCACGCCTCTTGCGTTTGCGTATACACTCAGGAAAAGTGTGGATTCATCACTGATTAACAACGCTTGGCTGCTGTACAAAGGTATGTGAAGAGTTGTTGAAACATCAATCAACAAATCACAGTAATAGGATTGTTTGCTTTGAATGATTGTGTTGCTTCAAACTGAGACATATCTCTGGAGCACTTCAACTTACATCATACTTATCCTCAGCCCAATCCATCCAGTGAGCTTTCTTCTGGTCTGTATGTTTATGTCGGCATCTATTGTTAATGGCATACTGTTAAAGAACAAATAATAACAATATATTCTATTAAAACCTACTCAAATAACTCACAACAATTTGTGTGTGATTTGTTTGAAAATCTTTCTGCCAAAATTGTGATGGAAGTTTTAAAACAGCAAAGGTTGAAGTCACTAGTCTCGCAAAGCAGAGGTCCCCGGCTTCTGCCAAATTTTCTATCCTCCTTTTCTTCATTTAATAGGATTACCTGGCCAGTTTCTCAGTATATATTGTTTACTAGTTTAAATATTAAGTGAAAACTAACCCCTAGCCAGCTTTTTAGTATCGTTCTGACAAGAATGATCTTGAAACAAGCAAACAAACGAACATAAATTTGCTTCTATATTATCAGTATGGAGATACTTACTGCTGTTGTTTCAACCACCTGCCACACAATGTTGCCTGTTGATGGGTAAATCTTATAAACTGTCCTGCCTAAGAAGAATATAGCTGCAAGCAAAAGAATACAAAATGAGAAAAACAATTATTAAGACTAAAGATGATATAATTTGCTAACAATCTTAGAAATAACACCAAATGCAATCTGCAAGCAACAAGGTTACAATAGGCGCGCCATCAGATTGATACAATTTGTCAACCTTTCCATCACATACAATCTGTTTGACTGAAATGTAAGACAGAAAGTATCTACCTCTATAACCTATGGTAGGTCTTTCTCTGTGCTGGCACCCAAGATCTGGAATAGACTGCCAATAACTGTCAGAGACTCCGTCACAATTTAACAATTCAAATTGTGGCTTAAACTCACTAGTTCAAGTCTGCTTATTCAATTTAGTTTTCACATGTGTGTTTGCATTTTCTTTTTAAATTGTATTTTCCATTTTCATGATTTTTATGTAAGGTTTGTATTGCTTGTATCATGGTTTGTCCAGGGCTACGAGACCTGTTTTATGTGATTATTAGTTTTGGTAAGCTTTTCTTTGACAGTTAAGTTATGGAGGGCTCTTGCTTGTAGTTCAAGTGCACCACTTGACTTAAGCAAACAAGCACAATGTATATCATTGAAAGACAAAAAGAATCATGCACAGCACAAAGGTACTTGGCAATACATTTCTAATGCATAATGACAGCTATATCAAAGGAAATCTCTCTATCTCTATCTCTATGGTTGAGTCGGCAGGGAAATTAACATCACGCCAACTTGATTGGTGCTCTCGCGTGCATGACGGGATTAATTGCTTGTGTCTTTGATTTGTTTCTTGAAGGCTTCCAGGCTTGGTAATGTTACGGTGGTTTCAGTAAGTCTGTTCCAATCTCGCGTTGTACGAGGAAAGTAGGAGAACTTGTATATGTTGGTGTTGGCAGATGCTTCTTGGATTTCTTAAACCCCACTAAAAGCATCTAAGATTCATATATGATTAATTTACTGTTATAAGTTGACACCTAACAGTCAACCGGCCGGTCACAGATATAGGCCTTGGTTTCTTTTTTCTGAGTGCATCTGACTTGGTATATCCTCTGTGAAATTGTACAAATTAAGTGGAGATAACCTTGTATTTATTTAATTTTGCAATGCTATTAATCTTTCGAATGACAAATAATAAAGGTTTTCTGGTTGTAAAGGGTCCAATCTATCATTACCAGATTTCACTTTAGCGAAAATGAGTGAAGAAATGTGATTTTGGAACAAAACAGATTGCTCAATTTTTGGGTACAAAGTCGGGTAGTTTTTTTGTCTTAAAGAATACCTCCAGCAGACAGATACTACTGGTTTTTTCAGTGTACAAACTTTACATCATTCCCGTCCAAAAGCCATGAAAATTATATCATACCAGCGTTGCAAACGGTCAAATCCACGAAAATAGTCCAAAAACGCATATAAAATATTTTGTCAAAATTCGTCTGTGTGGAAGCCACGGAATCAATCAATATTTCTTTTGTAGTAGACAAGGACATAGAACCAATCGTGCGTGGAGTTTATACAGGCGCGTGAATTCAACCGATCGGATTGACTCGTGGTATTCGGAAAACTGTGTAATATCAGACCTGCTACAACAAAACATGCATAAAGTCGCAATGGCTTTATTAGACAAAAATCCATTGTGATACTGCCCGACTTTGTCATGTTTATGAGGGTGCAGCTTCCATAATATTCTATGGCGTAAAAAGCCGATCTAGTCGTAATTTTATATACTTTTACTTCCATTTTTGTCCCAATGAAAACCGTTGAACACTTCTGATTTTGTTATTAACTGACAGATCAATGTTTTATGAGCAATTTACCTATGGTTATTTTCTAGGGGAAGGTTGTAAACGGTCAGGTCCACGGTTTATTTGGGCACAGTTCATGAAACCTTCAAATTTATCATATTATCTTAACGCAATTATTTTCCAGAAATATTTTATGAATACCAGTTTTTTGCAGGATAAGACAAGGAAAAACCTACAAACATACTTTTGAGGCTTTTAACACAACTGATGACTACTCCATAACTATCAGAAAATGGTTTTAAGATGGGCCTTTACTTCGGCCAACTTCGGAAAAATCAGTGCGGTGACTGGGTTGAGAAATTACGAGCATAGAAACTGTGACCTCGTAATGCATAGATCGTGACCTGCCGTCTGACTGCTAAAAATATCATTGACTTAAAAACCCAATTACCATAATTGGAGAACAGTGCTGTATATCGATTATATGTCCAAAGAAATATACTTGTACTTCTTCATTCAAATGGTTCATTAGCTAAGTTAATAGAGCATAGTAGTAGTAAACAGCAGTTTCTAGGTTCTCAATATCCATCATACATGTACCATAAGGATTTGGTGGTCCACAAATTGCTAAAACTGCATGGCATGGAGGTAATTTAGTTCACTTGCTTATATGCATATTTGATGGGAATTCTTTTATAGCCACATTTAAATTATTAATGTGTTGATTTTTTTAATTGAGAAACTGATTACTGATTATTACAAGCACTCTATTTATGATCTTTACAAAGAATATACATTGAATACAGTGTACTTACTAACAGCAATAAACATTAGGACAGCTGGTACACCAAATGCTAAGGCATAGCAGTCATTACCCCAGCACTGTACATCGTGTCTTAGGATAGGGGTCATGAATGTAGATATGAGACTACCCGCATTGATTGAGAAGTAAAATACTGAGAAGAATTTTTGAAGAGGTCCTTCCTGGAAAATAGAAAGTAAAAATTTATAAAAATAAAATGTTAGTCTAATGTTAAATTAAAACTGTTATTGTACAATACAATGACAAACCACAGAAAACACAGCAAAATGTTAAAAACAGGAATAATTTGCCTCTTGGTACAAAACTTGTTTATTTGTTGTTGTTATTAGTGTATAACATTGTTGTTGTTGATTTCTAGCGGTATATCCTCAGGTGCACAGTTATTTTCATAACTTGTTCTGGGACACCTTTGCATATTTTACTTGATTTTGTTGGTCCCTGGTGTTTTATAGCTTAGGATAATTGTGGTGTACTTGATCAGCCATCAAATATTTTTGAAGGTTTTATCAGAATTATTTTCAGTTACCAAGTAAAATATTATTGTCATATGTGATGCGATCAAGCAAAATCAGTCGGAACTCAGAAATATTGATTAGTATTAATAATTTAATTTGAAAAGTATTTAATTGGTCATATCTTTGGAACTGGTTGTTCAATTTCAATGGGGTTTTCTGCAAAATCCAGATTTGTAAATGCTTTTTACTATCCTAAACAGAAAATTTAATATTTCAGAGTTCCGACTGATTTTGCTTGATCGCATCACATATTATGTGACCATCCACCACTAACTTCTTGTAAGGTCGACCCCGTCAATTTTGTTTTATTTCATGATCATGATGATTAGAAAGTATATGTCATAAGCTTTAAAATGATCATTTGACTCTCTCTATATATATAAAGTGGAGTTATTGTTGATTGAATTTTGCAATTTATGCACTTCCATGCACATTTTGTAATTTGCAATTTGTGCACTTCCATGCACATTTTGCGCTGTAACTCAAAAATTTGCCAACTTTATGAGAGGTTTGTGGTGGATAGTGACATATGATTTAGTGGGCTCATCTAAAACATTATCCAAGAAAAATAAAACTGGCTTTAAATCTGCCTTGGACCCTTTAAAGCTTGTTGTTATCATTGAGATGGGAGGGACAAACATGTTAGCAGACTATCTTCAAAAATCCCCTTTCCCCAAGACAGATGGTAATTACATAGCCTTTAAGTGTATGCTAATGTCGACATCAATTCAAGATGCATTACGTTGTCCCCCAGAGTTGTCAGTGATGTACCCCAAGGACGAGAGAATTACAAGGCCTGCATGTCTAAGTGGTAGCATCTTAAAAACCTCTCCTTATAGCTAGGAATAGCAAAGAGAGGAAAACCCTTCACTAAACAAGCGCTTATGTAAGAAGTCTTTTCCCTTGACTATGTAAGCCCATGTCTTGTTTGTGACAGCGAGAAGGTTGTACATGCAAAGGCTCCAAAGCATTTACTTGCTCATGATTCCAGTAAATATAATAAATATATGGGTAAAATATGTTTTATCAAGGGTGACAGAGTTTGAGATATTATTCATTTATGGGATTGTATACAAACTGTTCTGGCAAAGTCAACTTTGAAAAAAGAAAACCCCAGCGTAAAACTCCCTAATCTTTGTGCGAGTTGATCCCCAGAATAGCCCAGAAACTGTTACAGTTAAAGGGGCCTGGTCCAATCTTTTCATGTTCTGTTTTCTATCTTACAGTGAGGCCAAACATTAAAACAATGTATCCAAATTTTGAGTTGTATTGTTCAACCAAGTTTTGAGATCAAGTTTTGAGAAGCAAAAACATGTAAAATAATGTCCCAAATAAGACAAATTACATGTAAAATTAAAATTGAACATACATATTAAAAACATTAAAAAGATTGAACATTAAATTGCATCTATAGAAAAATAAATGCATTAACCAAATTGCACACAAATAATTGACTTTGACCAAAGATACTATTGCACAGGTATTGAAAAACAACCAAATATACGAAATTTCAAAACATGGCACAAATATTACAACAGCTGCATTAGACTATAACAAAGTCATTTATGGCGCTGAAGAACAATCCCAAGAGGAGATTACTGGTTTGAAAGATCCACAAAATATGGGATAGGTTTTAGAAAGGCAAATAACTTTGCAGGGTATTGCAATGCTCCATTTAGTACCACAAGGAATGGTCATGCCAATTTGTTTCCTCAAAGATTAGCTATTTCTTAAAGTGTCTCAAGTACTATTACCATGGTAACGACAAGATTCAACTAAGTGCTGTTCCTAATGGGCATCCGGTGCATGTTGGTTGAAAAGCATCCATCAAAATTTCACATCACGCCCAAAATTACTTGGCTAATTCTATGACCAAAGATGACAATTATCTAATAATACTTGAGGCATACAAAAACAAGAGGATTATTTAATTGCATCCTTTTGAATTTCTTTTATACACTGCGCACAAAAAGTATCTGAACACTTAAAACAAAAGCAATATCTTAAAGACACTCAATTTAAAGTACTAAATAAAGTAGTCATTAGATGGATAATTTTGTTGTGCATATTTTGATACCTCATTTGGCATGACGCGTCTTTATTCTCTTGGTCGGGCTATGTCACACAGGGGAAAAAGTCTTGCAAAACCAGTGTGCGCATGTTAAGTTCCTCTTCCTCGAGCTGGTTGCTATGCGCGCGCTGGTGCAAAGGGGTCAAGCATATATATTAAGTTATTAAGCTATTTGTGGAAGAAGGGCCCAACTCCATGGAGTTGGGCCTTTCTTCCATGAAAACCATGATTAAGTGAACGTGGAAGACTATTTGGAGAGTGGATTTTGGCTCATCTTTCACACACAAGGAAGAACAGTCAGCAGGCAATAAAATGCTGGGTCTAACTTATTTTTGTAAAAAATTGGAGTTGGGCCCTTCTTCCACTCTGGTATTCAATTGCTTATTTAATCTCATCTTTGTTGCTAGAATTTGTTTCATGTCAAATATGTGCGTTTTATTAATTAAAAAATATTTTTCTGTTTTACCAGATGAAATATTTATGCTCAGATCAAAGGATAAGAGAAAAATATTAGCACAACGAAACATGGGGAAGAAGCAAGACTTCCAATCAGAATATCAGTATTTGTGCCCATTTGCTTCCATTAGCAAATCACAATATGTTGATATTTTTGCTCAATAGCCTTGAAATTGGCATTGATATGGACCTGCATATCACAATCTTTCATATTTTTGCTCACAGTAATAGACATTGATGTTCCCATCAGCGAGTCATAGCTACCTCAATAACTAAAATGAAATGCAATTGGTACCCCATGGGAACTTACATCTAGAAGTACTGATGACGATGATGGTGGCAATGACGATGTCAACCACTAACCATTAACAAGGGACTTGTATGTAAAAACCCAGCAAACAAAAACATTTGAAATAAAACATTTAAATGTCAGGTTATATAGAAGGTATAAAATGTTTCAATAATATTCAGAAAACATTTTTGAAAGCTTGATGCAAAACCTGTTAACATAATATTATTAAGTGTGGACAAAATTTTTGCCAAAATATATTTTGCAATAACATTTTGAGGACATTTAAAAAATGTTGTTGTAGAGGTTTTTTTCATATAAAACATTTTTAAAATGCTTTAATGACCTTTAAATAACCCAATATTTACATGTTATAAAAATGTTTTGACCAAACCACAACTCGTTTATAAAATGTTTATAACATTTTAAAAAAATTTCTGGGAAGGGTATAAACTATATATTTCGACTATAGATTTTAATTGTTAGGATTTGCCCCCAAGCCTACAGTACATGTAAAATTTGTTTTGGACAGGATGTTTGCTTCTGGGATGGGCAAATACATGCCAAAATTTTTGTAAGGATTTTTGATAAAGCCAGAAAACCAGTCAAAGTAACTGGGCCGGGTCATAGCTGGTCATTATACTCCCTAAATCACTGTAAATGAATTAGTATCCATGTTAACTCATCCCTGCTCCTCCATCACTGTCATCCTAGCCCTATCTGCCCTCTCGACCTTACATCCTAAAAACACATTATGATCTTTGGAAGTGTGCACAGATATGCAGTGTGTATATAGCACTGTAGTGGCAAAGATATAATTTACTATGCATGCACTTGGGCATCATTTACTAGTTACATCAAAATTTGTATCGAAATAGAGTGTTTCACATATTATCCACTTGGTATAGCCTACGATCATAACTTGTAGGCCTATGCCATTTGAGAACTAAAAGTTATTAAAGATTCCTTTTCGTTTGATTGTCATCCTGGCTAGAATCAGATCTTTTTCTCTCTTTCTTTTATTTGGTTTATTTATTAAATTCATTTGTCAGTTACATCAACAGTGGATACTTAATAATAATTAGTTCTCAATTATGACATACATGATAGTATCTCAAAACATTATTTTTTATATATTAAATACAAAATTTGAAAATTGAAAATTCGATTGAAAATGACAACCACTTTCACTGATGGTTCTGATATCAAGTTCATAATATTGGTACTTACACTTAATCGATAGAAAAATATACATGTGTGCACATATCCCTCCAATATAAGGGGATATCATTTTCTTGGAAGGGGGGGTCCAAAATATCTGAGGGGGCGGGGGGCTTATAGAATTTTAGACCAAAATAGGGGTGGTTATAATTTTTTAACACCCAAAATGGGAGGGTTATAGAATTATTATTAAGGGCTGGTTGCTCAAAACTTTTTGTGCGCTGTGTGAGCATAACAATTTAAATGTGCGCTCAATCTTTCGTTATATAATGCAAAGTTTTTGCGCGGTCACCGACATATTTGGGACTACTCCCCCTTTTCAAAGAAAATGATAGCCCCCTAATATACACTACATTTGAATATGATAAGATAATCAGTTTTTAAATTCAAGTATATTGCACTATCGGTACCTCTACACACTTTCAAAGTAAGAGATTTCAAACAATTTATACCTGTTACTATGACGATATAATATCAATTTATTGACATAGAGCTAGCTCATCAACATCTTTGAATATATAATATAGCGAGAGCATACAGTATATGAACGGTATATTATTTTATTGTATGTTAAAAGCATAAAATGCTACACTTATTACTTTTGACCAAAAATCTCATTTCAAGAAAAGAAACTGCAATCCATGTTTAAAAACTGCAAAAGTCATTAAAGGCCTAGTGGTCCCAGCAAAGGTGTAAAAAATTGAAATTGTTTTTATAAGTTGCTTAAAAGTGAGCGATAAGTCATTAAAATTGTCATTAGGTATTTTTGAAATCAAACATTTTGCAAAAACAAACAAGGAAAACAGCAGTATAACAAAGTTGAAACTCCATTCAAATACATAATGTAGCCAATTTAGAGAAATGATATATAGATTCATGTAATATGTCTTATTTGTTTTCGAAACATAATGGACTGTGCAATAACCATAATGATACATAAGTTGTGAGAGTAACTTACATTTCAATGTATGCCATATATGAGTTTAGTTGATTTACACCTACTTTTTCGTTTTTATTTACCATGTTTACATGTACAACTTTCTAAAACAAAGTATAACCAGGTACGGTATTCAAGATGAACATAATGATGACAGGAGCCAAACTCAGTTAAACTTTCCATAGCTGTAGTTTTCGCAGTTGATTGCATATGAGAAGGACTTTAAAGTAAATTGCATTGATTCAATTATTGCAATTGCACTCAGGCCAGAATCCACAAAAACACTGTCAATTTATGTGTACCTGCGTCTGTGAGAAGAACTATGAGAGAGGGATACCTCGCCCAACAAAGTGCTGACTGCTGATGAAAAATGAAATACCCGATTTTTATTTTTTTTAAATTTTTGCAGCATGATACCAGCTGATACTGAATCACAGTATAATACACTATTTGGATGTTTGCACTATATAATTTGGACATTTTGAGGAAAATACCATAAAAGCGTTGGACACATTTCAAGAAGTGCGTTGTACTCCTCGAGAAGGTCAAAATAAGATTGTAATAAACTAGCCTCCTTCACTGTCCAATCACAGACAACGTTATAAAAGCCTTTGGAAGTATTAGGCAAAGTCCATAAAACTTTGTCCCAGTACAGTTGCCACCTGTCCTGCAAATAGATAGGACAAAATTTTCCTTATCAGCAGGCATTTGTCCTATCCCCTACATTTTTGTACCACTGTAAATCCTCGTTTGGTTCTTCTTCATCATCGCTGTCTTCTTTGGGTTCTTTCATAACTGCAACATAAAATGACACAATCACCTGGTAAATAAGTGGCCTTTAAAAAATATTAAGGAAATAGTGCCTAGATCTAAAACATGTGTATTGTAATCATGTTAGATGCCTCTGCACTGTGTCCAGACAGAGTACCAATCATTTTAAAGACTAAATTTTCTAAACGCATTCTTGCCTTCACTTTATAATGTGTAAAATGTGTATAACCAGTGGACTTCGGGTATATATATAAATGCGCATTTATAAATGCGCACGTGACATCTATAAGTCGCCATACCGTGTTCAACGATGTAAGGTACCCGGATGTGCACAAATTCCACACGCAAAAGTATAGGCGAAAATGACAGGTTACAAGGAAAATTGGTTTTGAAAAATAGTGGCATTGATTGCAAAGGGCAAAATAATTTGACCCGAAACATAAACTCTTTATTTGGATTTTCCATTACGGAAAAAAAAAATTATGACGGAAAAGCTAGATATAGCTGATTAAAAAGTTATATTTCATTATTTCCGTGCTAAATGGGCGTGGCAATTGGCCATATTGATGACGAAATGTGATTCTTACTGGCATTAAGGTCAGAACTGGGAAGCTGCCGATGATGTTATTTGATAATGTTTGCACGTAGGGAACTTAGGGGGCTGTCATTTTCTTCGGAAGGAAGGGGTCATGGATTTATTTATATGGGAGTCAAGATAAGTACCCCCGTAGCGCCGCCAATTAACATAACTCTGACCCTAATTTTAACTCTAATTATAACGTAAATTGAGGAAACTATAACTTTAGCCCTTTTCGGTATACTAACCCTCTCAAACTAATAGGCTAGATGTCCCCGCTCGACCCCCTCAATTCTAACTTACTCATTAAGCTAGCAAATGGACAAAAACAAATTCAAAATGTGTTTTTTTTTTTTTTTTTGTGTACACCATGCTAAATCGGTAATCTGTACACCCTTTGTCACCCTTTGACGTACAATTTAGAGTATAAACACGTAGATGACTGTACATGATCTAATCATCCCGGCTGGAAGATGTTGAGGAAGACTCAGTATACTATACATCACGCTCATACGTTATATGACAATATGACGTACAATCACGTATGTGATGCATGGTTTGAGGTTTATTCAGCTAGTAAGTTGGATCTCGTCATACACATTATTGTCATGGTATATTGTAATTGTATACGTCAATTTTGTTCAGTTTGATTCAACAGGCTTATAAAGTGTTACTTTACGGAAGGGAAAGTTAGCAAAAAACAATTAATTTATGAGTGTAAAAGGGGGGATGGGTGGTTTTTTGGGGAAGGGGGGGACAAATAATATTTATAAAATTATAAGTAAGGCGAGAAAGAGAAACCCTGTTCTACGGGTGACGGACCTTTCAAGTAGGGTCGATTCGGTCGCAGAGGATGATTTAAGGAAGCCCCATCATGCACTGTAAAAGTGTTATCACTAGAGTTTCAACTGCCACTTTACTTTTCAAATCCCATTGAACTCTGTGCAAAAGATGTTGTTTTAGAATTGCCCGTGTGTCATTATTACTTGGTCGATTTCAGATCTAAAGTGATGTATGCATGAAGGATAATTCACACCTTCTGTAGATAACATAAAATGTGAAATCGACTGGCATTTTGAATGTGTATTTATTGTAAATATATCAGTCCAAATTCAAATTTAACCATGCACGTGTGTATGCAGTGGGCGAGCAGTGGTGTCATGTTCACTCACACAGCTGTGCTAACCGCAAGACTTGCTGGGAAGTGCTTAAATCATCCTCTGGGTCGGTCGGTTGGTATTTAAAATTTTTTTTTTAAATAACCCAAAAAATCACAAAAATCTGTAAATAAATTTCAATTTGAGAAAATACACAAAAAAATTGTCCTGAAATTTCCGAAATTTGGGGTCGGCATTCATTTGTACAGGAAAAATTTGTTTCCCAATTTGTTCAAAATAGAACAGGGTTTTTGTTTTTAAATCGCATAAAAAAAAAATAATAAAAAAAAAAAAAAAAATAAATAAATAAATAAATAAATAAATAAATAAATAAATAAATAAATAAATAAATAAATAAATAAATAAATAAATAAATAAATAAATAAATAAATAAATAAATAAATAAATAAATAAATAAATAAATAAATAAATAAATAAATAAATAAACATTAGTTATGTTTGTACATGGGGGGTTCTGTGCAATAATCATGATCCTTTGATATCCATGATTTATCCTTGCAAATTTATAGCATCGAACCTCCAGCCAATGTTCCTTGCCAGTGCTAGCCACGAAACAAGGTCACAACTGTAGCCACTCCTTCAATGGTCGCCATTTCAGTGATTGACAGTGATGTAATGCAAATATGGCGCTGGCCATCTGGTCACGTGCGCATTTATAAAAGCGCATTTATATATACAACCGAAGTCTACTGATAACTACTAAAATATTGAGAGATAATGTTTAGCCACAGAACATTTAATTGATGTTTTGGAATTTGATATGAAACGATTAGCTTCTAAACATATTGACAAAGTGAAAGCAATAATACCGTACCGGTATGTTCAATAGCTAAACACAGTTTATACATTATAATGCTGGCCTTTACAACAAATCTATAACCAGTATAGGACTCAATTAAAGAAAACAGTAGTAGAATGAAAAGACATTTCACATATATCTTTACATTTTTGTCTATACAAAAAAGGATTTATTCTTATATCGGTAGTTTTCTGATTTAACTAAAGAATCCTTCAGATCGTTACAATCTATAATCAGAATTAATCTTTTTATGCATCTAAAAGTCACTGGTCTTTGGTAAAAAGTGTTTTGTCAACTTTCAAGTTACATTATAAATGTACAATGTTTTCTGCCAGAAATTTTATAAATCATTTTTGACCTAGAGACTACATTAATTTAGTGTTTTGAAGAAAATCAAAAGCTTTTCTGTGTTTGTTCATTTGGTGTGATCTTTAATGTATAAATTGGAAATGATATTTAATGTATCAAGGCGGGCAAATAAAGATGGAATAAAAGTCTCCTATATTGGCAGTCAATTATTCTACAGGCATACAGTGGAACAATGGAATTTTGCATTTTGTTTCCTGTCTGGGATACAGAAATGAAACCTATATAAAATCAATAATTCCAATTGCATACCTTGTGATTTGCTGTGATGTGCATGATCTTTATACCTGCCATCCACCGAGTCTTCATTTTCTTCATTGCCTTAAAGGTAAAATGATAAAGATAATTGATATTATACAGAAATTAAAAGTATTAATTGCACCCCTAACTAAAGTTGTCCTCTCAGAAGAACCCTTAGAGGTTCTCTAAAGAACCAAAAATGGTTCCAAAACCATCTAAAATTGCCCCAAAATGTGATACAGAACCATTTTGGTTCATTGAAAACCTTTAAGGGTTCTCCAAAATTAAAGAACTATTTTAGAGGTTCAAGAGGGATGGTTCTCCTGAGAGGACAAACAAGGTTCTGTCTAGAACATTTATTCTTAGAGTGTATTTGCTTGCCATGGACGAAAAATCGAAATAATAGCAGTGGGAATTCTCAAGAAGATAATTGTGTTCATTTGAAATGACTAATTGGATTTAAATAAACAATCTTGGTGTAACTTTTCCTATTTACTATTGTCCCAAGATTTCAATGAAATTCCCCCCCCCCCCCAATTCCCATGGGTTTTTTTTTCAATGAAATTCTGACCTTGGAATTCACAAGTAAGCACACACTAAGTGTGTACTTAATTTTTGGAATAAGATTCCTTAATTTGTCATATTACTTTCAAAAACATGCTCTGTCACCCAAAGACATGCTTTGTTCCAATTTGCTCTGTAATACAATTCAATTTTAACAGAAACTATCATTTATGACTTATTCCATTTTGTTTTAAAATATTAAAGTAATTTAAAACTAGACTGTTCTCACACATGACCTTTTAATTTAACTTAAATTTCCCTCTCACTCAAAAAGTTGCTGTTGATAAATTGCAATGTTAATTCTTATACATATAATAAAAAAGGGATTCATGCATGCTGCCGTTTATAACTTTATTGTTATTAAAATATTAATTATTATTATTATTATTATTATTATTATTATTATTATTATTATTATTATTATTATTTCTATTTATATTATTATTATATTGAATCGACAGCAAACCATGTTTCAAAGTAGAAAATACCATTTAAATTTCATTTCAAAATTTTTAATTAATACAGAATATCACAAACGGTACGTGTATAATAACCAGTACTGTAATAACTTCATGAATAGTTTTGTTTTTTGTTTGAAAGCTTTGGCAAAACATAGGCCTACACGTCAAACCTCACTGTAATTTACAGTTTACAGGAACAAATTAAATTGTAACAACAAAAGAAGACCTTACCTCTATAGAGTGGTTTTAGCTATGTGTAGCATGTTAGCCAATGCCTCATCTCAGAATCTTGACCACCTTTCACAATTCTCTACACTACTCCGGCCATCCCATATTTCCCTCTTCCACATCATCTTCACCTCACAACATCGTTACCCCAGTCAATAAAATTCCTTTCTCATTTGCTGCTAGTCTGCTACAATATTTTCTCCTCCTCTAGCCTCTATTCCACTTATTGTATATCCATTTTTCACGTTACGTACTTCATTTCCTAACACTTGCAAATATAATGATAAATATTTCCTCCTCCTCTAGTTAGTATCTCCATTTTTCATGTTACTTCTTTTCCTAACACTTCCAAGTATGTAAACAAGTTTAAAGTCACAGATCTTTAAATTATATACTTAGTACATGCACATGCACCCCTCCAGTTTATACACACACACACATACTATTTCCCCACATAAGCTATAAAGGTCGGTCAAGATCAACTAAGGCCAAATCTGGGGTATGTTATGGTAATTAGGGTGGATCAGAATCTTCTCTGGGTAGATACATCAAAGTGACAGGTGGGATTTGGAGAGCTGTCAAATGGATACTAATGACTGTAAGTCTAGCTACAGTCATCTTATCAAAAATCCTTACAAATATTTCCTCATGAAATACCAATTTATATTTATAGCTGTTTTATTGTGGGTTTTTTTCATGTGTGTAAAAGAAGCTATTCCTTACCTGGTCTGGTGTGAATTGATCACCACCAAATGCTGATACACAAGGCTTGATGCCACCTGTACCTAAACCAATCAGTACTAGACCTATCATAGGACCAGCTCTGAAAATAGAAAATGCAAAATATTTTAAGAGTGACACAAATATGCACACATATCAAAAAGTTAGCAATATGAAGGAAACTGATTTAATATTCTGACAGCACAAAAACTTTAACACTGATTCATCATCATCAAACAGAGTATCATCACAAATAATTCATAAACATGACTAAGATTGTACATTCCTTTACCTCTGTTCATAACTGCTTGTCTACTGATCCAGATCGATAATTTTATCCCTGTCACTTATTAGCCCTGTATTATATGGACAGGGAATAATTCTGGTATACCCTGCGCACAAGTATAACCCTAACCTTAATCCTAACCCTAACGATAACCTTAATCCTAACTCTAACCCTAAAAATAGGGTGCTTAGGGTAAACCAGAATGGTATTGAAAACACAGTGTGCACAGGGTAAACCAGAATTGTACCATGGGCAGAAATAGCAGAGTTTATTAAGTTGTATTTATGATTCACTGCTTGAGATTGCAACAAAATCTATTAAACATCACAAGTTATATTTTTCTCCTTATTCTTTCAAATCAATCTTAGGAATGAACTGTGGGTAGGTTTCCTTTATTGAGGCATATTTCTCTTCATAAGTCAACCCAAAGTGTTGACAAATGATGTCACAAGTGATATTTTTCTCCTCCTTCTTTCAGGTCAGTCTGGGGAACTGTGGGCTTCCTTTAGTGAGGCAAATTTCTCTCCATTTTGTTAACCCAACGTGGTGATAAATGATATATCGTTCATGGGAAGCATAAGCATGTTAGAAAATTAAGGCAAATCTTGTTATCCATTTACTTAAACCATACATACACATCAGCTCAACCCACCAGTTCTAAGCAAAAACTCTTAATTCACCAACATTGACCCTGTATAGGTAACGGCTACGGTGTCATGCTCAGATTTGCTTGAAAATGATACAGAATGTGGGGATGGGTGAGAAAAACTCACCTGCCAATTTTTAATTTTTTTTTTTTTTTTTTTTTTTTTCCAAAAGAAGCGTTTTTGACTTATGTAATTTTTGTGATTGGAAAACCCCATAGACTTTGCACACGGCATGTTTTTGGCATGTTGCCAAGTTCTTCAAATCAGCTTAATTTTTGAAAACAAGTAATTTGTTTAAATGTGATTTTCTCTCCTTTATACCCACTGCATAAATCTGGTTTTTAATTCATTTTATTGCAAAAATGCTACTTAATAAAGGACAGCAATATTTTTTAAAGATATTGGCCTTAACAAAGGAGATATAAAATGGTAATGTTAGTACTTTTTCTTTTTTTTTGACTTTTTCTAGAAACACTAAATTACCTAAATTCTAGAATTTTTTGGAGCTAACTATAGGTCCAATTTCAACAAACAAGGTGTCATATGAAAAGTAATCAAATTTAGAAAATTCTCTCGCCAGCTTTTTTTAATTAAGTGTTTCTATTTTAAGTTACAGATGTTTCTAAATTTCCCTAAAATCAAAAATTTAAAAATTATTTTTCTAAAAAATTAAACACTTTATCCAAAAAAGCTGGCGAGAGAATTTAGATATTAAGCTTATACACCATCCCTGAAAGTTTGGAAACCATAGCACACTCCATGTTAGAAAAAAAAATTATAATGTGGAAAAATTTAGGTAATTTTCAAAAATAAAGAAATACATAAGAAATGGTAAAATTTTTATGAAACTCTAAAAATAGGTGGAGTGAAGACTTATCTTTAGTTTGTTCTAAGTTTTAAATTAATACACAATTCCAATTTGCTATTGTGGCTATTTTGCTGCAAGCTTGATTAGCCGTTCATACTACCTTAAGGATATGAATGCAATGAACTAAGCAATGACAGTCATCTAACCCTTGCATCACATCCATCAAAGTCAATTGAAAACTATCTTTGTCTTCATCAATGTGTTTTGTTGATACTTATCATTACTTGTCTTCAAATGTCAGGATATCTGACACAGTGTTTGTTAAAAGGGATACAGACCTTGAGTAGTAAAATTACAAGTAAAATGTATCTTATTTTCACATTTTGTGAAAGTTGCTTGTTTTTTTGTCAAAATCAAAAACTACATATCATGCAAGAGAAGTATGACAGTAATTCTGAAATCATTAATGGCCTCATCATAAAGTTGAAGTGTTACAAAGTCAAAATGAACCGTACCCCTTAACGCTGCAGCGGTGGCTTGAGTGCAAGTGCCCCATGTGTTACCCACCCTGCCCTATTACAAAGAAGGTTACTATAATCTTTTGCAAGGTCCCTTTAAACATGGAAATAAGAGAATTCTCTTATTTCCATGCTTTAAAGCAGTAGCAACGTCAAGTGTGTGCATAGGACCTTGTATGTAATAAAATGTGTTGGGCGATTAGCAGTACACTTAATTTGTAAAAGGAAATCTGCAAAATGATATAATATAGCATATATTTGTAAGATTTATTGCAGTTAGAATGAACCATTTTGTGGTATGCATTAAATAAACCATGCTATCCATATTGCTCTAATAGATATGCAGGTGCATAGCTTTCTCATTTATGGTTGCATCCATAATATTACTTTACATTTCTGAACGTCATAACACAAATCTCAAAGCTGCTGTATCCATAATTTTTATTTTAAATTTCTGAACTGTATAACACAAATGACACAGCTGTTATAATAAAATATTGTGATCAAACGTATATGACAAACTGTTCTAAAAGTACTATTGCACATTTTTTACTTGAATTCTCTTATCGCTTGCCAAAAATAATGTCAAATTGGTAGTTATGTTCCGCAAACAGAACAAAATTACAACACAATGACCTATATTGTAAAGCACATAATCATGCAGAACTTGCAAAGGTAAAATTGAAATCAACTAAAAATTGGAAATTTTGGAAATAAGTTTTTTCATAGATATCTACTGACACACCATAAAAAGAGATGCTAGAATCACAAAATACACCTTTAATTGTAAGCAAGATTTCATTACTTTAATATTTGTAAACAGATTCTGGTAAACCATTAACTTTCATTTTTAATGACAGTTATTAAATTGTGTAATATACTACAACCCATCAAAGTTGTTTTGTAATTAAAGCATCAATAATCATCGTCAGCTGTCTGGCAATTTATTTCACAAGATCAGTCAAGCAGTCTCAATTTGTGCTTTTATGACTTTCCAATATGCAATACCATGTTTCCGTATAATATGAAACTGTAAATTGCAATTATAGTGCTTAAAAATATGTCGCTTGATTTATTTTCACATTATTTCTTTGATCAAATTGTGTGATTCATATTTCAGGCTTAACCCTGTAACATGAAAATGTTTTTTCTTGTTTTTGTATTTTTATGAAGATTCTTACGCAAAATAGTATTTCTTTACATTTTTACAAATTTAGTATTATTGTGAAAAATCCAAAATAAAAACCTATAAAATATATACATTAGAAACAAGTGCAGTGCTATAGGAAGCTTGCTTGTAAATGGCTAAAAGCCTTTCAATTGCTTGATCATTTGACTCTTTTATTAAGACATTTATTACACTCTTGATTTTTATTACATCTGTCTTAAATGAAGCAAAGTCACTTTGTAATGTTCTGAATCAATGGAGATCAACATATTTGGTTTTAAACCTTATCGACAAACAAATAAAAAATAAAATGTTGGTGATTTAACCATACCGTGCCAGCAAACTTCAACGATTTATTCCGCAATCAGAAATACATCAGAATCGTTTGCATCAAATTTCTTACAAATCTATAAACAAAATATCAAATTTCTGTATTGGCACCTGCATATTCAACCAAATGGTTGTGGCACTAACTTGAGCCATGTACAAAAACAAAGCAGTGTGTTTGGCTATTTAAGCAGCTGCTATCACAGTGTTAAGGACTTGAGATGACTGGTTGCATGTGAACTGCCATTACCTGGTTGTGGCACTGACTTGAGCCATGTACAAAAACAAAGCAGTGTGTTTTGCTATTCAGGCAGCTGCTATCACAGTGTTAAGGACTTGAGATGACTGGTTGCATGTGAACTGCCATTACCTGGTTGTGGAACTGACTTGAGCCATGTACAAAAACAAAGCAGTGTGTTTTGCTATTCAGGCAGCTGCTATCACAGTGTTAAGGACTTGAGATGACTGGTTGCATGTGAACTGCCATTACCTGGTTGTGGAACTGACTTGAGCCATGTACAAAAACAAAGCAGTGTGTTTTGCTATTTAGGCAGCTGCTATCACGGTGTTAAGGACTTGAGATGATTGGTTGCATGTGAACTGCCATTACCTGGTTGTGGAACTGACTTGAGCCATGTACAAAAACAAAGCAGTGTGTTTTGCTATTTAGGCAGCTGCTATCACGGTGTTAAGGACTTGAGATGACTGATTGCATGTGAACTGCCATTACCTGGTTGTGGCACTAACTTGAGCCATGTACAAAAACAAAGCAGTGTGTTTGGCTATTTAGGCAGCTGCTATCATGGTGTTAAGGACTTGAGATGACTGGTTGCATGTGAACTGCCATTACCTGGTTGTGGCACTGAATTGAGCCATGTACAAAAACAAAGCAGTGTGTTTTGCTATTTAGGCACCTGCTATCATGGTGTTAAGGACTTGAGATGACTGGTTGCATGTGAACTGCCATTACCTAATCATTACAATCTGAGTGTGGACGTGTGGGCGATTTCTTTCAAAGCTGTACCTAAAGCGAGTTCTATTAAACCATACACTGGATTTAGTTACATTTATATTAAGAGTCTGCCATATGGTTTTTGATTTGAGCAATAATGGCTTGTTTACACATTCCATCATTTTTGTCTGAAAATAAATGATTAGTTCTCCTCTAAAATATGAAATGTAGTAGAAATAAACAAAAAAGAACATGACAAAATATTCTAACATTTCTTTGATAGACTAGTTTCCTTGATATTAGCATTGTATTGTTTTTCTACCTATAACTTATTCATCACCTAGCTTGCATTAAAAGATGAAGCTGACTGGGTCCTCTAATAAGTGATGTAAAATGAGTTGGATGTAATCAACGACATTAAATTTTCTCTGTTCCGTAGAATTATGTACATATTGTTAATTAGAGAATAAAGGTATTGTTTTTAGCCACTGGAGTGCATCTATCGTCTCATATAACATGGGCGACATCATTATTTTAAGTAAAGGCGAGTTATGTTATGCCAAAAATAATGATGTCGTCTGTGTTATATGAGATGATAGATTCACTCCAGCGGCTAAAAACAATACCTTTATTCTCATTCTTAAATACTTCAATTCAAATAAAAATATCATAAGTATACCAAATTTTAATCAAGTACCTCCGATTGGTTCAAATAGCGCATTCGGGTATCGTGTCGACACCCACACACTGAAGTGTGTGATAAAAAGAACCAATAAGGTTTTAGTTGCAGGAACGTTCCGAAGTGTTTACGAATATCACTTAAATTATAATGTCTGTAGTTTCTTAAAGTTTGTTTGGCTTATAATTGGCGACAAAAATAAGACTTGTAACATTGTGTATCGATATAGAATGGTGTGCACGCAGTTACATGTAGGTGCTGCATTTACGCTAGTTGTGCGTTGCATGACTGGCGCACACATTTACTACTATTGCAAGAATAGCATTTTGTGAGAGAAGACTATTGATGTTGGTACTTACATTTCTGGGTGACCTGTTGTCTGTGGAGGTAGAGCTGTCAGGCACATCACAATGTTACCTACCATGTAAATCATGGAGATATACAGTATTGTTCTGCAAAGATAACAATTGCACACATGTTGAAAACAAATTGACTTTACTCAACTTTTTTTAGATTAAAACAATTAAATGGTTTTCTGCAGGCATAGGAATAATGTATTGTATGATGCAGCCAGAGAAGATTTTCCGTATGTCCCTCCTTGCAACTCGTTTCACCGACATGAGACCATTCCTCAATTCAGGTTTGTGTCTAATGTGCCCATTTTGCATCCTTTTGGTTTACTGTGTACAAATTGAGCTTCAGTAAAAAAGTTGATTTTGCAGCAATATACTCTGTTTCTTTATGCTCCTTTTTTACTAAAGCCCAAAAATATTACATTAAGTAAAACAAATGGTTAGAAAGTGTGAAAAGAAGCCAGGGTACCAGCAAATTCTCAATGTATCTCAATTGAGTTTTTGCTGTTGCTGCTGTTTCAATGATTATTTATAATCAATACCAAGAATGCCCAATTACCCGGATGTACCTGTGGTTTGATTAATTGCAGCTTCACAAACATTTAAATGTTCACAAAGGGTATAGTTCTCTAATCCTTTTTTTCTTAACTGTGGAACAAATTGATCAATCAGAACTAATACGCCAATATAATGATTATAACATGTGGTGTTTTTCTTTATTTCATAAAATATTGCAAATATCCCCTTCCCTTTAAAATGATAATGATCTGCCAAACATCAACTGCTTGTGCTCTACATGCTTAGCACAGATTTCAAATTCAACTGCAACACTCACGTATGAACAAAACTAAGCATGTTTAAATAACTGGGCTGTTCCAGTTGAAATCCATCCTCTATGGAAGACATGATCTTAATTTTCCACACAGGGAGTGTGAATTTCAAATTTGGTTACCTGAGTGGGTGACTCCATTTGAAATCTACACCCCCTGTGTGGGGGATTAAGGTAACATCTTCCATAGGGGGTGTATGGATTGCAACTAGAATAGCCCAATATTACTTCATGTTCAAGATTTTGTCTTTATTAATATATTGCTTTCAGGTTTGCTACTTGCATGTTTTATTAGCATCTATTGTATGAATGTTCCGTAAATGCCACAACCTGAATTTGATGAAATTGTGGGTGCTCTGGTCACGCTAGCATAACAAGCTCTCAGGGCATTTTAAGATTGGTATGTCTCGTAATATTCCCAGTGTTAACACATACATGCCTTTAAATACAATTCAAATAATATGGTTTGTATGTAAAGTTTTAAAAATACGAAACTTACTTGTTTACTAAATCAAAATAGAGCTGATAAAATAATGTGGCATGGCTCTGAATCAGTGGAAGAAACTCTACTTGGTGCCTTGCTGATAAAAAATAATGGGTTATTAAAGGGGCACTTTGTGAACCACAGCCTTATTCCCATACTCCAAAAAGTTTTTTTTTTTTTATACCATCAGAAACCTATAGGACTACATAATGTTTGTGCGCATAAATTTTCTTGCAGAATTGGTCATTTGACAAAAACATCCAATTTGTATTTTTTTATGCTGAGTGGCCTAAGGGGCACTTAATACAGTGTACATGCCAAATTTGGTGAAATTTGTTTGGGGAAAAGTTTTTATCATGGATATCTATTGGACAATACCCTAAAAGAAGGATGCTAAAATCAGAAAATGCTCCTTTAAGGAATCAGAATATGACATGATAAGAACAATGCAACAAAAAACATCCAGTAGCTTCATTGCAATAGAAATGCTTTCCTATATAAAACGTGTTTCAATAAAATCTTTATATATTGAATTAACAGCTGTTCAATCATATTTAACAGGTTTTTAATTGATATTATCTCTTCTACAAACGAAACATTAATGTATATACAGATGTGCATCTGTTGCGTTCTTTTCATACCTGTACTTCCCAAGCCACCCATCAGCAATCATGGCACCAAATATAGGTGTGAAATAGCACAGCATATTGAATGTGTGATATAGAGCTGTAGCTGTATTTTCTGGTTGAAGTAATATATTGGTCATGTAAAGCACCAGGATAGCTGTAGAAAGAGAAAATCAAAATGGGAATACACAAATTAATTGGATACACAGGTGTGCATTTATATAGTCATGAAGGGTAGTTTAAACCTTAAACCAAGTGCAATTTACAGCGCAGATCAAGCCTTGTTACTCTACATAGTCACAATAACACCAGGAATATACTGATATATATTTACACATAAAAGTTAACAGGATGGAATAAACTAGTGAAATGAGTTACACCAAAATATTCAAAGCAATAAAATAATAGTAGGTTATTTATTTTATATGTACTTCAAGCATGGCTAAATTATAAAATCGGCTAAATTGAAGGATTTTATCCAGCAGACATCTGCAGGGTTGTAGCTACTCTGGCTGGCACAGTCCAGCACTGATGCAAGTCAACCCCCCCCCAAATAGAATTTTTTATTATTATTATCTTAACAAATGATTTTTCATCATAAAAAGAGCAAAAAACACACCATTTTGGGGGGTGATACCCCCTGTAGCCTATTCCTCCTTCCCTCACATTCACCAAAAAGATTGTGCCCTTAAAGGTCTAAACACAAATGGGTGATGGTGTAGGGATAACTGCTGTGTTTGCAGGCTGAAATTCAGACCCTCATACTGCCAGCTTATTAGGGGAGGGGAAGGGAGGGGAGACTCATGTCTTGATTGCAGGGGAGAGGGTCAAATCCCACAGGCCTCTGGTTACACTACTATAAAAAGAGTCATGGTCAAATAACTAAAATATTATTTTGTGTTTCATTGTTTTTAACATCAAGAAAATAATCATGTAATATCAACATTCTATTGACTGTTTTGATGTGATTGTTTAACTAAAATGTATTTTCTCAGCAAGTTACCAATTTGCTTAGTTGCGTCAGTTGGTTACTAGACAAAACCGAACTGGTTTGGCAGTTTTGAAAACAAAATGGCTGAATGCCAAAGGGTAACAAATTCATCCCACTTCTCACTAATTTGTGGCTCACTTCCCCTTGAAATGGATACAATACATGATACATAACCTGTGAAACATGCCCCGATTACTCATATTGCAAGGGTAATTGCACACCAATCAATACTGCACTTATTATGTCAATTTTATTTTCCATTACACATTTCCTTCCACACTTGACTTCTAATCTTTCTCCTCTTGCAAACCCACGCAGATGAAATCGCACTGTAAGCACATATTACCCTGTTCTATATGCCTTAGTGTGTATTACATTAAGATCAGCCACCAGGTTTCTGCTCTGATTGAAATATATGGCTGCTGAGGGCAATTATTATGAACACACCAAATGTTTACCAAAGTTAGTTTAGAATACTAAAGCCTTAATGTACGATCTTTTTAAATTTTTAGATTTTTCTTTTTTTCTTCCAAAATGATAATATGCAATCATTGTGAAAGTTCCCAATACAAAAAAAAAAAAAAAACATTGGAAATTTGTAAAGCAACAAAATCATAAACTTCACCTCTATCACTCAAAAAAATATATCTCACACTTTTTGGATTATGACGTTGAGTGCGGCCTCAGAGTTAGTCTCCTACGCAGCCAGTTTGGTTATACTCCTCTCCACACGTGGGGAGGGAGCGTAACCAAACTGGCTTCTTAGGAATTAAGATTTGCGATTGTTCCGACATATTATCATAATCTGAAATATTATGATATGTCGGACCAACAGAAAGTTATCCCGTTTTACTGCAAATAGGGTGAATTTGACAGTTTGCTCATAGATGTAAGTTGGAAAATGTGTAAGTATTACAAATATTTTGAAAAAAAATAGTATATTCTGAAAAAAGATTGTACATTAAGGCTTTAAGTTGAACTTTTATTTTCTTTGAATAATAAATTATTGATTATGAAAATTATTACATTAAACTACTGAAATAAAACTCTATACAGTCCAACCTCTCTTATTCGGACCTCTTTTATACGGATCTCTCTGTTATCCGGATGTGAAATCTTCACAGGGAAATATGTTTTTTGATGATTTACCACAGGTAATTCCATACTCTGAATGCTTAGAATGACATCTATGTTGCAAAAAGCACTCTAAAGCCATCTTTTAGTGTTTATTACCCCATGTTTAAACAATCTTTTGTTGTCACCATTTCAGTACTTGGGACAGTCAATGCAGAATTACATGTAATTCACTTCCGGATTTTTCACTTATCCGGACAATGCTTGGTCCCATCATGGCCGGATAAGAGAGGTTGGACTGTACTTAATTTTTCAAGTTTAAGACAATTGTGATGATACTTTTTCTCAATCTGTTATTTAACATGTTTTCATTGTTTTCCTTTACAACAAAATCTGTCCTTTGTCATACATACACACCAGAATTGGTTTTACCCCTCATATTGTATATGTATGGGAAAATTGTGAAAATGTTGAACAGTCTCTAATTAGTTGATTATAGCAGAGTTTTTAAAAGTTTGTTTAGGTATTTTATGCATGTTTCCTTTGAGTGCCCAGTGGTACCACATGGAATCTTCCACTATCACTGATTGGCCCAGGGTGATTGGCCAAATCAGAAAATCGATCAAATCATTAAAAAATCAGATTGATGCCTTTTTTTGTTTTGTTTTTTGTAAGCAGTATTAATCTAAATGTGTTACTGTTAATATACTCTGAAATTGGTAAGAGATAAAGCAACCCAATTAAATTTTGCATTTAACAAATATTTTATTGGATTTTTGAATCCACAACACACAGACAGCTGTTTCTCAGTCCTTTTTTTTCATTTTTTTTCAAATGAAATAATACCAAATGAGAATCTAACACTCTAAACCCTTTGAGCCATTCCTAGAAATGTCATTTTTATGCTTATTAGTCTGTTAGTAGGTGCTTGCGTATTATGCAGTCTTGTTACGTATGCATGGTTTTGTCTACCTGTTGAATGGCGTGCATGACAGCAAATCACATGCAGTTTTCAAGTAGATTCTTATTTCTCTTGTGAACAAACTGTCTATACTAGCAGCCATTTACAATAAGACATGGTGTATTTTGAGTCAGCACTGGTTATGCATTGCTTTAGAGAAGCCAGCAATTTTAAATTTGTCTTAAAGACATGATCATAATATAGAAAAAGTCATATAAAGTCAAATGTTTGAATTTTTGTAAAGTGTAATACACAAAAATATGTAAGAATTCAAGATACAAATAAATAAAGAATTCATCGGTTTTTATCATCAGTTTCCTAATGATATGTCATGCGATCAAGTAAAATCAGTCGGAACTCGGAAATATTGATTTTGAGATATAGCCATACAAAGGAAATATTTCCTTTTGTTTCCTGTTGTTTTGGAAACTCTTTAATTGCTCATATCGTTGGAACTGGTTGTTCAATTTCAATGGTGTTTTCTGCAAAATCCAGATTTGTAAATGCTTTTCACTATCCTATAAGAAACTGAAAATTTAATATTTCCGAGTTCCGACTGATTTTGCTTGATCGCATCACATATAATGAATGTGTGTATGACACATGACTGAGGAAATCTGTTGATTTGGGTTTTTTTTTGTACATGCATGAAGGTAACTGTAGCAATTTAAACAAAGTTGCATACATGACCCTACACCCACCATATGTAATTGCCTTCAAATGTGGATACCATTTAGGACTATGCAAACATGGTTGTCAGAATCCGTGCTTATCGGCATACCAAGGATGTTTTCCATAATTTTGTTTGTGTATTTTTGTGGGTATGAAATTTAACCTAACAACTTATATCTCACATACGTTAGAGGATGTATTTTGCATACATTAGACATGCAATTGCGGTCGTTTGCAGACTTCCTTGAACCAAAGATGGTCCCCTATTGCAGAGTGGTCCACGTTTGAAAAACAAGTGTGTGTCCTCATTTGCTGGCAAACACCTATGCCTAATAAAAGTCCCGGTACAGACACACTAATTTACAGGCAATATTTTAGAAAAAGTATACATACCTTTCATGCCATAGTATGAAAATCTTTCGCAGAATTCTGTTCCTACGATGAAGAAGACACTTAGAGGGAAGTCGGACTTCCCTCTCACAAATTGCTGCAAACAAGAAAAGACACACACAGTAAGGTCTACTGTAAATTTTTTGCTTTATAAATGTCAAATTCTGTTTTCTTCTGCTTTGTAAATTTTGCAATTTGCAAAAAGCTTAATTTTACAAATTTTGCATGAGGTAGAGTCCACATTTTATGGGAAAACGTTGTTAATTATGTTACAATTTTGAGCCGATTTTAATATTTATATCATTTTATTGATAAGAGTGTGGGGTTTGATGTTTTTTATTCTCTTTTGATCAAAACTGCATTTTCTGCTTTTCATCATAATTGTGCTTTTTTCGCAGAAAATCTGCAACACGAAAAACTTCAGGCTTTAGTCTACTGAAGAAAAAAGGCATGCACTGCATCAGATCCTCACTTTTTTCTCCAACAAAAAAAAAAAAATTACTTGTAAAAAGTGTTCTCAAAAAGATACAAATAGTGATCTTTGAATTTGATATCAATTTATATATGAATACTGAGTTCAGATGCAAAACCAATATATCCATTTTTCTCAATTTGAGATATAGGCAAATATAAATGGTCAAATATAAATATATTTGATCATATTTTCACAAATTTGTCTGTGACCTTTTTAAATTTTTTTAAAAAAATGGCCATTATCTGTTTTTGTATCTGAACTCTTCATATTTCTATCACCCTGTATAAAGGTGGAATTTGGTGAACCATGCACCCTGTGCTTCAGTAAAAAGAAAATATAACCTTGCTGAATGTGACAACAATATTAAACACAAAATAATGAAACATTTGCACATTCTCCTGATTTAAAAAAAAAGTGAAACAGCACCCTATAACTAAATCATGGTTCTGAAATTTGTGACCCATCACCTAACCTATGTCCTTCAATAGATGAAATATTAATTGCTGATGATCAAATAATGACATTAAAGCAAATTATTTTGGAACTTATTAAGGGAACAAACCTACAGATCTATGATGACATCCTCTAGATTTGTTATAAGGCTGACACGCCTCCTGCCAAAAACATAATTGTGAAATGTAGAAAATCTACCATTTTCTGCACCAATATTTTATCCTTAACAAAACACTTTTTAACCCCTTTCTCTCCCTAACAGAAGGTTTGTGTACAGGACATCATCAATCTCTTGATATGTTTCTATCTAAAGGACATTGCAGACTAACACAGGGACGTAGCCAGCCTTTTTACTGCGGAGGGGTAGAACCAAATTTTCGTCCCTATTTGTCAATTTTTTGTACCATGTTTTGACATTTTAATGACACTTTACGCTTTACTATCCCCATATTATCCTTGAAAATTTTCCTGGAAATTGCTCTGGACTAATGTCAAAAGTTTGCCAAAGACTAGACCCCAGTTATTTTTAGAAAAAATCTTAGAAGTGATTCACATGAAAGAGAAGAACAACAAGAAAAGACAAAAGACAGGATTTGATTCTGTTGGGGATCCAATTCTTTTCCAGAAGTAAAACTCCATCCTCGATGAAGTGATTTCCAAGTGGAGGTGACATTTAAGTTAATCATTCAATCATTACCACCACATGTGACATCTTAGGTAGATATATTAGATGGTATCAAAGGAAACAATTTAGTATTAAATTTTATACCAGCTCGGTTGAAATCTTATCAAGTGTATTCAAATTAAATTAAATATTGCAGTATAAAGATTTCATAAGGCACTGATACTCGATATGATATATCTTTATAAGAACACAATCAATGTTTTGCAAACCTAAACCAAACTATTTTCAATTTATCTACCCAAAAGATCATTTCACATTAGTCTAAGGTTGCAAGAATAACACTTATCATTGGAGGAGTGATAATCATCCTGTCTGATTTCAATCAATGTTTTTGGAGTAAAATTGACAATAATACTTTATTAGAGTGCAGCTTGTCACAAAAGACACCTAATTCTATTAGATAGTGACAAGTCCTCCCAATAGTATTCAACTAATAAAGTCTTAAATTTAATTATTGTTGTTTTCAGTGGCATGGATTCACTGCTTTTTACATTACTGAATCCACCCAAATATGGCAAACAATATTCACATGTAACATGTTTGAAGGAGAGATTTAAGCTAATTTCTTGCAATTTAATGCATTTGTTTGTTTTAGGGAACACTTGATTAAAATGCACAAACAATTATAATTTCTTTATAAACCCCACACAGGCCCACAAGGAATTTAATAGTTGTGTGGCACTCGCAATATACGATCCAATTTGAGCGCAACAAGTGTAGCAAGTGGAGCGTGTAGCAGCGATGGGATCAAGGGGCCTGCTTATGGGGCTCTGGAAATTTTTTGTTTCTGGATGAGCTAGAGGCCATTTCCTATTGTTTTTTAAACAAGGTTGCAGATATTCTACGCTTAAGTTAACATCCAAATCCACTGTATATTCATTGTAATTTCCCCCGATTTTCAAAAGGTCAACGACCTTTTGTACACTGGTCGAATTCTCTGATTGAAGCGAAAATGGTCTCAAAATATTTAGATTGACGCTAAGAACAAAGATATAATAGTCTTGCATCGATAAGAATCCTAATTTTAATGCTAGATGGTATAATATGCTCAGAGTGACCATGGTGACATAGGATCATATGGTACTGTATACTGGTTGACCTTTGACCTGCAGTTTTACAACCATATATACAATATATACAAAATGTATAGTACCGTATACATTTTAGATATGCAAAACTATAACTTTTTTGTTTCTTGTGTGTAGCTGAATAATTGGAGACCATTTTCGCTTCAATCAGGGAATATTGAAAGCTTGACCACTGTTCAAAAGATCATTGACCTTTTGTATATTTTACCGTGTAACTCATTAACCGATCATCCTAGAGAGGTGCGACCATAGACTTTTTTGTTCCTTATGATTAGATGAGGAATTTGAGGTATTGTACAACCCATACAATGTGATCGGACCATGTCGATTAAAACAAAATAAGCCCCCATCTTGGATTTGGCCCCTTAAATCTGAAAAATTGGCAGCATGGTTCATTTGATTCAGTGGATTCAGATTGAATTTCAGTTCAAACAACGAAATAAATATGAACTTCTCACCAAATGACGTAAGGCCCCAGACTAAAATGTGTATAATGTATTCAGACATAGATTGCTATCTTCAAATGCCCAAGTCACCATACAAACCTTATAAAACCATGTACCAAAACAATGAAAGCTTAAGACTTGAGGCAATGATATGACTTTCCTAGACTTTAAAGATTTGGTTGGTTTTACAAATGTTAACAATAAAATAAAACGATTTTAAACCTGTCAAATAATATTCTACTTTTGACACACATTTCATGTGTTGAGATTGGTAGGAATAGCAAAACCAACCATTGCCTTTCACACACACACACCAAGATTTTCCCCTTTTGGATTGTTGTTGCTACCACATTTAGAACTTGCATGACCTTACCTCTGAGCTTGGCTACAAACAACAACAACAACATATAAACAAACAAACAAACAAACAAAAAACATCTTTTTCTGTGAGTGATGATGTCAACATACAACACAAGTTTCACATATTTTCTTCAATTTTTTAAAAGGCAAATACGGTAAATAAATTCTCCACAAATAAATGAATAAAATGCGTAATTCAACTTGCACACCTGCAGCATATGTATCACATTCACACACTCTTAGATAGTGAGAACCAATCAGAGCAAGTGTTAGATAAATCCAAACTATGCATTAATTGTGTATATGCACCGGTGCACACTCCGCTTATTTTACTAGGACAGTGCTTTTTTGGATGCGTCCAATTTTCTAGCGGGTTGATGCATTTATATGTGTTTGTATTTTCCAACATTTGATAATTTTGTTATAAAACAGCAAAAATCACATGTTTTTTCTTCTCATGTATGAAATAGGTTAATGAACACATATTACTTTTTGGGAGAGAAATTAGACAAAAACTCCCCCTTGCTCGTGCATTAGACGCATCAACACCGATGTGCGTGCATTATTTTGTCTATTCTCTCCCATTGTAATTGTAATGAGATTTAAAGGCGAATTTAATACCCCTTCAGGACAAAAAAGCTTAAAATAAATATAAAAAATGCCTGGTAGATATTAATATAAACACAGAGAAACAACATACCGACACTCGTCCCCATGCTTTTCCACTCAATTTCGGAGGTTGGTCTTTGTCCAAGAGTTTGGTAGCTGTAGCAAGAAGAAGAGAGAGAAAAAAAAGGAAAATATTTATACATGTAAGTATCGGGGGAAAAGCTTATGAGATGCAACCAAGCAAATGGATCCATGTGAAAATTTATTTCAGAATATCACCGAGAGACCTCAATTTCTTTGTATTTTATTGCTTTCTGCACCGAATACTTACATTCTCTGGGTAGGAATAACTAGTTTTTGAGGGTTTTACATAATGCAGCCTGTTTAAATTATCATAATCATAAGTAATCTGGGAATAAAGGGTATGCAATATGACATCACTCATGACAGAGTCATCGTCATTTAAATAAAATTTGTGAGGTACCACAGGGCAATTTGCATGATAATACAAAAAAACAGGCGATAGGTATGAATGGTTGTGGAATTGAACTAGAGACCTGTCCCTCTGTCATTTTAGTACTGTCTCCCAACATGGCTGGCATTTCAATTGTTATACCATTCTGGTTGCTTTATTGCATATGGTCTATACAGTACAGAAAGTACCAGTAATAAATTTTGAGTTTAAGTTCACAAGCCGGTACAATTAAACAGCAAGTTGTAAAACTTTATACAACCACCATTTTCACACATTTTGGAACATAACTATTTTCTTCCTCTTTCAAATTGATTTTGTTATTAAAATTGGGGAAGACAGGAGATGAAATAACATAGGACTAGCCTGTTCGCAAACTGTGATGCCCCTCATATAGCGAGTGGGTATCAGAATCTTACATGCCTATTCCTAGCACAGAAAACAATTTGGCATAAATGAACTGAACAAATCAGAATCAAAACATTTTTTAACTTTAACGTTCAATTGTTATTACAAAAATGAGCTCTCATCCCGTAGAATTCATCAATTATGCATCAACCGACCTTTGTTTTTCCAGTAGATATACGAGTACACCATCACTGAGGAGGTGTTGCTTACGCATCTTGGAAAGAAATCCCAATAGATCCTAGAAATAGTTTTCCTATTGATTATTCATGATGGTTTAATACACACCATGTAAGGGGAGAGTGAGCTTCTATGATCTTACATTATTTATTCATTTTTACTCTAAAAAGTTGAAGCATTACTATCATATCATAATTTTCCTAATTTCAAAATATGGGAATCAATGGGTTAAATACCTTTGTCACATTTTGCATCTACTGTATTTAGTTTGATTGCTGGTACCACATCATCATGTAAAACAAATTTGTCATACAGTTAGAAAATTAGATGAGACAAGAAGAATTGATTTGAATGAACATTACATGTATATAATAATGCCATCATTAGATGTCATCAAGTGTGGCCCCGGAGTGTGGCATGTATATAGGCCACAGGATGACACAGAATGTGCAGGTTGATTGATGCACTATATTTTGATTAAAACAAATATTACAGTCTTCTTTAATTTCCTCCTTCATTTTCATCATGTATTGGATCAATTTGGCTTAATTCCAACTATCTTATAATTATTGTACTATTCATTCAGTCTATTATTCTGTGTAGTAAGTATCTATCACTCTGTACAAGGTTTTTTGGCCATTTTGCTGGTATGATGTTCCCGAGGGGAAAATTCACAGGTACATGTGACCCTTTGGTCGCTGCCCATATAAATTACATGGACAACTCAGCAACACTGCCCTGGTCCAAAGTGCCTCCTAGTCACCCTCAACATGCCAACATGCACACCCTCACACACGTGTTGCTGATTTTTTTATTGAGTAAAAAATTTAAAAATGTGATTTTTTAAAATCAGATTTTTATTTTACTTTTTCTATTTTTCTCTCCCCAACCACATTTCATCTGCTGAAGTCAACCAAAGTGGCTCAACACAATGCTTAAGAGCATGAAATAAAAATCAAATAAATTGTCACCCAAATGCAAAATACTGTTGATGTAAAATCTTGAATAAACCATGCAAGAATTAAAGGTAAATCAAGATGATTTTCATTGAAAAAAAATATGGTAAAATTATCATGAAAAACATCACAAATTGACTAATGCAGATTCAAAAACAACATTGAATTGTCCATAATTAATACAATTTAAAAAAATGATTTAAATCAGTGATTTAAATCACAATTGTCGAAGACTATATTTTTATTCAGTAAAAGCAAAGATGGCACTTGTATAATTTAAGAAAACATTAACTTTATATTGAATATCTTTTGTAGATAACACTCAATATTTTGTATGAACACACAACCATTCCTACCAGTTGCAGATTGCAATTGCTACGTTATACACACAACTTGCTATCTACTGAAGATGGCACTTGCTGACTTACTAATATTAAAGATAGCAAAGTCTAGGCAGTGTTATATCAGCCCTTTTTAAACATGTACCGAGTCTATAATTCATCAGTACCCACAACATAATTTTTCATGATGTTTTGCCTCATTAGATCTCAGATCTAGCATGTCTGGTATAATGAGACTCTGTGGTAATGCCAACAAGAGATGACAGAAAACACAAACCCATACTGGAAAACAAGACTAAGCTAATGACTAAATTTCACAAGCAGATTACATGCATAAATAAATTGTAGTGAATTTTTGGTGGGCCAACAGAATTTGTAAAACACATATGCTGTAGAACAGTTGATTCTTAATAATCTGATTAAAATTTAAAAAAAAAAAGACATTGGTAAATTTTGCAATCTGCTTACCTCTTTGAAACAAAAGATTAACTTGTTTTAAAATATGATTAAGTGAAGAAATCTGGGTCTACCAAAATGGTCTGACATTTTAAATTATCATTTATTTCGTTCAACCTCATGCATATTTCATGAAATCATTCGATCGGATCACTACCACAGTGTCAATTACAAATCCACATGTTTGCTGTGCAACCTGCTAGGTTTGGCTTAGAACAGAAGAAAGGCCAAATTACAGCTTCTGATCACCAATACACAAAGCAGTACATGAACATGTCTAAAGGTTTTATTGCTTGTAAAGTGACATACTTTGTACATGTACATCCATATCAAATTTTGGCTAATAAAATAACATATTAATTTTGCTTCCTGTAGGTGTTTCAAACATCAAGATGCATGTTGTGCTTTTATGGTTCATTTAAAAAAATATTTTTGCGTTAAGATTTATAAAATGTGCTTGATATCCCAATATGTTGGTCAAATCAGCTGCAAAGTAGGTTAGATATGAAAACCCCACAAAAAAACTCTCCAGAAAATATTTTGACAAATATTTTTCATAAGCATTTTATTTATTTAGGGGAAATGCAGTAAAATTATTTCCAAAAATGAAATGTGCACACCCTGCAGCATTAGCAACTGGATGTACTTCGTTTTGAAAAAATAAATCTCTTCCTGCAGAAACCTTTTTAGCTAATTTTAAATATCTCATTTCAATTTTTCTCCCACTAAAGATTGCCATTGTGACCTTTTCAAAATGATACCTGATTTCCATCCATTTCCATTTGCAGTGATAGCGTGATCAACATCTATAATGGAACCCATGGGCTTTGACTTCAAGACATTAACTGGTACAACAGTCATGCATTTGATTTTAGCGGAAGTTAATTTGTGCCAAATCTACAGATGGAAGTTATCTTTAAATCACAGATTACATGCAGGGATGAGCCGATGTAGATGTATGACTTATCATAGAATTAACATCATAAATTCATTTGCCTTTGGTGAGATTTAAATATCTAAATTTGTGCTTATAACCATATAGGTCCAAAATAATAAAAGCTATATGTAAAACTATTTTAAATCATGTTTAAACATGTTATTAATTTCCCTGGATCTTTGGATGCATTATAATATGTTTTAGCATTTTATTTTGATGAACCAATAAAACAGGGATACATATGCATTCAGGTGTCACTGGATTTGGAAGGGATAATAACTGGTAACTTACTACTCTAATGCAAGCATCAATTTGAAGCTTGAACCTACCCACCTGAAGCCTCGACATATTATTGACGTCGATTTGATGCCGATGATTGAGGTCATAATTTTGTTGAATGAATGAATGAATGAATCAATCAATAATCGGTGTCAAATCGACGTCGATAATATGCTGAGGCTTCAGGTGGGTACGTTCAAGCTTCAAATTGACACTTACATAAATATTGCCTTTTATATTTTTAAATTTATGTGGGCCAAAAGAGAAGTTTTTGAAAATCGAGTTACTATAATTATTACTTTATAGTTATAATATATTTTAGGCTATCAACATCATACCAACATCTAGCATACTTGGTTCTAAAATTTGGAGGTTTTTTAATATGTTTTTTCTTATGTATCTAACTTTTTTTACTCCATATTTTTGCCTTTATGTCAATTTTAAATTTGCCACATTTGGCCCACACAGGCCAGATTATGATGGCAATATTACCATGTTAAAACACTGCTCACATCAGAGTAGTAGTAGGTAACATCACACTCAAGCATATTTTCCAGTGATTACCCATTAATTCATTGCTCATTGTTGTTATGCTTAGTCCATATGTTACAACTTATTGCGGAGGTGAAAAATGCTTGCCATAGTGGAATTAAATTACATTACAGAATTTTTGTCTGTGTCATATCATATCTCACTAGCCATAACTCACTGCTGTTATGCTTGGACATATGGTATGATTATTGCTGTGCATTGAAACATAGAAAAATCGTACAGATTGAAGCGCTTCAATTTTTCAATGATAATTCGCTAACACTAATTAATAACTCGTTGCTTTAATGCTGTGGCCTCAATAGCATGGTTACTGAAGTGAAACATGCATTACACTGGAGTCAAGAACAAAATGACACTTGATCTGGCCATACACTGCTTGCATAATTCATACATGTATAATTATTCAGGTTTGCTATTCCTTTAACATAAGGTCGATACTGAATACTTAACCACATGACTATATGTGATCAAGCTAAATGAGTTGCTTTTCAAAGAAACTCAAAATATATTTTTGCCATTGTATTAACTTTTGCTAGTTCCAGAGCTACATTTTGCTGAAAACTCCATCAAAATTGGACATGTGATTCCAGAGCTATCATGAATTTTAGCCACAAGTGACTCATTTTGCTTGATAACATCATATCACTATTAAAATATAAGCCTTTAATGCTCTGCATGTTAGCCATAGGCTTAACATTGTAAATTTACACATTGTAAATAGTAAACTCATGCTATCTTCAGTAGACAGCACATGTTGTAAATAGTCAACTCACGCTATCTTCAGTAGACAGCACAAATTGTAAATAGTCCACTTGTGCAATCTTCAGTAGACAGCCCTACAGCATATATTGTAAATAGTCAACTTATACTATCATAAGTAGACAGCACACATCACATTGTATTAAATAGTCAACTTGTGCAATCTTCAGTAGACAGCACACATCACATTGTAAATAATAAACTTATGCTATCTTCAGTAGACAGCACACATCACATTGTATTAAATAGTCAACTTGTGCAATCTTCAGTAGACAGCACACATTACATTGTAAATAGTAAACTTATGCTATCTTCAGTAGACATCCCTACAGCATACATTGTAAATAATCAACTTATACTATCATAAGTAGACAGCACACATCACATTGTAAATAGTAAACTTATGCTATCTTCAGTAGACAGCACACATTGTAAATAGTATTTAACTTGAGCTATCTTCAGTAGACAGCAGATATCACATTGCAAATAGTAAACTTGTGCTATCTTCAGTAGACAGCACACATCACATAGTAAACAAGTGCTATCTTACATAGACAGCACACATTGTGAGATAGTAAACTTGTGCTATCTTAAGCAGACAATTGCAAATTGTGAACTAATACTCTAAATTATTATTATTATTAAATATTTAAAAATATGCCATTAAAATTGGTGAAGTCAGAACTCTTAGTTCAATTTTAAATTGGAATTAACTCTCACAACAAGAACAAACAAAAACAACAACCCCTTCTTTCATTTAGTCAACTTTAAGAATTGTAAAATGAAGCTTTCTATTGATAAAAACTGTGTTTCTCTAACATGCTTCCATGTCCATGTTTGAAAATGCCCTTTCAATTTTCAATTATCTTTCCATCTTATTTTCACCCACATCTAAAATTCAAAATGTCTGCTTTGCCCGGATCAGCTCATGTCACATACAATAACCGATAATTGAAGCAACTGAATTCAAGGCGTGTAACAGGTGGGATAGAGGAAATATCAGACAAGAATTGTGCCCACAGTGTCAACAAGCTAAACCACTAAGCTTCCGTAACACCTGCACCTAACAGAAATGACAATATCATGCACTAGTCTATATTGAACAATTTTTTATCATGTTTCAATACTTGCTACTATTTGTAACGTACACCGCACAAATCATAAGATCATATAATTAGTGGGAAATAGATCTTGTGCGTCTTATCTTTTCACCCGTAGGAAATAAAAAAGGAAATAAAAGCTTTCTAGCTGCTACTAGATGTATAATTTTACAGTAACTGTGATGTAAGTTGAGTAATATTTCACAGGATTGTTATGAAGTACATCTATAAATCACGGTAAAGTGATCTCTGAGCAATGTACCGAGACAAGGAATAAAGGTAATTTCTTTGCTTGCTTATATGTGTGTATGTTTTTTCCCTTTTCTTTCTTCTTTACGATTTATGTGTAGCTGAGACGAATTCGTCACAGGTGTGTAGGGGGGGGGGGTGTGTGGGGGTGTGTGTGTGAGGGAGTTTGTAATAACACTGTGATCAGGAATATTTTATGTGTTTTATTTCCACAACAAACACAGAGAAAAATCATAACATAAAATGGGGCATTTTCAGTTGTCAAAACCATTACCAACATCGTCCCTACATCCATTAAATACATAGATACCTTCCACCAATCCACCCCTTCACACAATACCAAACCTTTAATGGAGTCATGGTCTAAACAACAAAACATACCTACAAAATTTCTCTAATGACCAACTGCAAACAAAACCCCAGTGAAACACTACTAACCAAATGTGCACACCTACAGCAGTGAGAAATAAATATTTTGTGATCATGCAAAGTTCTCCTAGAAAAAAAGGCAGAATGTACCACTATGACCCAGTGGTATTAAACCAAGGGTAAGGGTTGGTGAGGCTGCAATCGTGGCTCTTCATATCCACACCAATCCCCCACCCGTTGTTTTTCTGACTAATTCCATTCCTTGTTGATATAAATGCTTCCCAGAGTTTTGAAACTATCTATGAGTATAAACATATGTCATATTTTTAAACCTCAAAATTAAAACTACCGTAATTAAATAATTTAAATTGCAGGCATGCATAGGAGGACTTTGCATGCAACATGCCTCTACCACAGGAAATACTGCCTGCCTGGAAAGCTGTTCCAACCAGTAAATCGGTTTTATCAGTTTCCTTACAATTTCTTTACAGTATATCAGACTATAGAAAAAAGAACATTATTCCAAAATTACCCCAGTACCAGGTATTATAACCTTTAATAGGAGCTAGAAATACCTGAAGTGATAGAGTCAAGATCCAAATCAGATTCAGTCTCTGCCTCAGAGCTTTCAACTAGCTCATCAAATTGGACCATTTCAGACATCATTGCTTCAGTGTGCTACAAAGTGAATGTAGAAGAGCATAATCGATTCAATGTGTCAACGTGGAGAATGATGGTTTTTAGTGATATTAATGTAATTTGACAGCTGTTGTGTAAACAAAATTATTCATCAACAATATTCATTGATTGTATTATTATCTAGTCTCTTTATACATGTACCACATGTTTTTGAGCTGTTATGTTTTAAGCTGATATTTTTGCTCTTTACCATCCCCATTTTGTCCCCAGGATTTTGTCCCAGGAAATTTTCTGTGGGGGGACACTCTGCCTCCCCCCACCCCACCCCCTGGCTATGCCACTGATAAGGTCCATTAATTTAAAAGTTTGTATCAAAGCTGTCTGTATCAAATCACAGGGGTGTGATTAGAAGTTTGTGAAATATCCTGAAACTAGTGGAAATCCAAAAACAGCATGAAATTAGGCTAATATTAAAATACCCCACGGCTGGAAATTGCGCAAATTTTGACCACAAAAAATCCTGAAATCAGGACAAATCCTGAAGAATCACACACATGGCAATAGAAAATTTGTGTGTGTTAGTCATACCAGACTTTTTACTATTCAAAACATGAAATATGGCTGTGATTTGCAGTCAACAGATAAAATTTCTTGTGCTATCTTTAGCAGACAGCACACATCACATTGCAAAAAATAAACTTGTGCTATCTTCAGTAGACAGTGCACATTGTAAAATAGTAAATGTGTGCTATCTTCAAACCTCTGGTTCAGGATTTTGCTTTGTTGAGGTACACTCTCCATCTGAATCTCCCACTGAGGGAGGGTGAGTTTTAAATGGAGCTACTAATGTGTTCATTCCATTTGAAATACATACTCTCCCTGTAGAAGATATATCCAAAATATTCCACTTCCAGGGGTAGTGTAGTTTTTTAAATGGAATAGCCCATTTACATTTTAAAAACCACATTGACAGCTCATTGTAGGTTTAAAGTGGTTGAGTTGATGTATACTGCCCAACTAAATCCCAAATTTTCATGTAATGTAAAGGCAACACAACAATTTTATTTTTTGCTTAAGTTTACATATTTGCAGCCAGATGTTATCATGGTTATGAATTATCCTGGTATATGGGCTATCTGCTGTGTATGTTCTTATGTATTTATAAGAAATGATTTATGTCATGATTGCTGTGTGATTGATTTTTGCAATGTTTTTTGTTGCCAAATAAGAATGAATGAATGAATGAACACTCAACACATCTTCTAAACAGTAATCATAAAAAGATTTTTTGTTGTTGCTATAAATATGAAATAAGCAAGCAAAATGTGTCATTTGAGTACAATCTGTTGTCTTTTCCTTTGCTAATACTGATAAGTGGAAATGTTTGAGATATATTCAGAATATTTTATGCTCTAAGCTTACACAGACTTAAAAATCTATGAAGTTGTTTCTTAAAAAGTGTTAAAAGTTTATTTAAAAAACTCAAAATTGGCAAATTAACATTTTACAGCATCAGGCTAAAAATAGATTTGATTCATGCCCCCACGCACAATGTGAAAACATTCAAAAATAAAATTCTATTTCACAATTATGATTTTATTTTCAAAAAATTGCCATTGGCAAAACATAATGGGCCAAAACCGGTGAGTTTTCATGGGTAACCCCTTGACAACCTGATTTATTGATAAAATAAGAAATATAAAACCATATACCACATTAAATTTCAAATTCCCATAGGACATGAGACAAATCTATTTTTTTTGCCTAGAGACTAATGAACAAATTTTGTCAGTACCGGTACTTATTTTTACAGAATTGTTAAATTGTCAGGTTACATACAATATGCTCAAAATCCCATTGCAATTGAACTATGTTTTTAGACACATAATAATGTCTGAGTATAAAATGATTGGAACCCATCAGTTGCAGTGATCATGGACAAGACTGCCACACCAAAGCGGAACATAAGATAAAACTATAAAATCTGATTATCTCAAGAGAATCAGGCTTTTCAATACACAGGAATCCTGAGGGTACTTATCATTTTGATACAACCTATAATATCGTTATAGTTCATGTATAAGAGTAACACCTTTAAATTAAATTTAATTAAGCTTCAAATAATTCCTTAATTCTGCTTATTATGTATCACAAATGTAGCATGGATGATGAGCACCACATAATATAACAAGTAAATAAATGTTTGCTGGCATACACTATTCTGAACATAATGATATCATAATAATTATGGCACATTTTACAATAGCCATATTATATGCTTCACTGAATTTGGTTATGCATGCATGGTTAAAGCAAGGAAATGTACATAAATTAGCATAGGTATTCAAATTCATATCTATGTACATGAATTTGCATTGGTACCAATTCCTATTTTTTAATATGAATGCGACTCGTGTGGCTCTGTTGCTATGCACAAATCAAAAATATCGATAAATACATTTTGAGGGAATGGTAGTGCATGTACATCCTCATTCCGATTTCTTCCCGAAAAATTATTATCCTAATTCATGAATGTTCATCCGATCCAATTTTACAAGCATGATTCCACATGGTGATATAAGAAAAG
Organism: Amphiura filiformis; assembly: GCF_039555335.1. Classification (NCBI taxonomy): domain Eukaryota; kingdom Metazoa; phylum Echinodermata; class Ophiuroidea; order Amphilepidida; family Amphiuridae; genus Amphiura; species Amphiura filiformis. The sequence goes on along the minus strand of NC_092633.1, from coordinate 18,904,918 downwards.
AGTATGCCTATAGTCAGGATTTTTTTTTTGGGGGGTGGCAAGCTCAAATATGTGAATTAATTTTTTCCTTTAAAAAGGCAGATTTCAACCTTTTTATTGAAAAATGTGGACCTTGACTGTTTTATTCGGATTGGTATGGGGAGGGGGGGGAAGAGAGCTACAGCTTAATAGTTGTGACATTCCATTTTAGTCTCAGTGTTGCTGAAAAGTTATACTCTCCCTAAAATTACGATAGAAAAATATGATCCATCACATTGTTAAGGGATCTGGAATGAGCGTTTCGACAGTATTTGTTGTGGGACATGAGAGCACATCAGACATATTGAATTGCATTCTGAATACGAAGAATGTCTTTCTGATATCAAATAATTTTCATTTTTTGAAATTCATGATATAATACAAATTTTATGACAAATTATTAAAACTAGGCGGTTACCCGTATTTGGCGATTCTCGGGTGTCGCGATTACCTGGCTGATGGTGATTGTACTCACCAAGTTTGATGCCCATAGGACAATTTTTACTAATTTGACCTCAGATGACCCCTTGTGACCTAGAAATGACCTTCCAAAATATGGCTCTAAATGTTGACTGTACCAACCACTTTCATGCCCATATGACAGTTTTTAGTAATAATTTTGACCTTGGATGACCCCAAAATGACCTTCCAAAAATTTGACTCTAAAAGGTGACTGTTTTCAAGCGCATACGACATTTTTTTTACTAATTTGACCTCAGATGACCCCTGGGTGACCCTGGATGACCCCAAAATGACCGTCCAAAAATTTGACTATAAAAGTTGACAATACCCACCAAGTTTCAAGCCCATACGATAGTTTTTACTAATTTGACCTCAGATGACCCCTGGATGACCTCGGGTGATCTTGGCCCACTAACTGAAACAAACTTGTTCTGTCTGAGGTCCAGATGCACCCATCCACCAAGTTTGAGGGCGTCATGCGACCCCTAGTCTCCGAGAAAATAGACGGAAAACAGTTTTTACTAATTTGACCTCAGATGACCCTTGGGTGACCTTGACCCACTAATCAATACAAACTTGTTCTGTCCTAGGTCAAGATGCACCTACCCACCAAGGTTTCATGCCCATATGACAGTTTTTACTAATTTGACCCCTAGATGACCTCTGGTGACCTTGACCCACTAACCAATACAAACTTGTTCTGTCCCGGGTCAAGACGCACCCACCCGTCAAGTTTGAGGCGTCGACCCCAGTCTCTGAGAAAAACAGTTTTTACTAATTTGACCAATTTGACCCCTGGATGACCTTGGGTGACCTTGACCCACTAACCAATATAAACTCGTTCTTCCTCATACCAAGCTGCACCCACCCACCAAGTTTGAGGCGTCGACCCCTAGTCTCCGAGAAAAGAGGCGGACAGACAGACAGACAAACAGATGTACAAACAGATGTACAAACAGATGTACAGATTCTGGTGAATTATAGTAAGATTGTCACATTTTTTATATATAACAGTCCTCGAAGTAAATTTTATAAATCTAATGATATATTCTTTTAAGTGTATGTATCTGGGAGCAAAAGCCGACGATCAATTGAAAATTTTGACCTTTTATATTGAAGATATGGATTTTTTCCCCCAAAAGACCTTTTTTTTTGTTGGTGTTTTGGGAAAAATATCCATATCTTGAATCTGAAAGGTCAAAATTTTCAATTGATCGTCGACTTTTCATCAAACTACATACAAGTTAAGTAGAAATCATCATATTTATAAAGTTTACTTCGAGTACTGTTAAATATCAAAAATATCAATTTTTAATGATTTGCTATAAAATGTGTATTACATTGCGAATTTCAAAAAATCGGCGAATACCATAACCACTGTGCCATATGATTTCTTCATGAAGTTCATAACCCTTACAATTTATGATAAGCAGGCCCATATGCAGGATTTTGTTAGGGGTGCAGATTTTGAAAAAGTAGGCTTTTCTTCCAAAGGGAAGGGCAGTTTGTGAAAGTGGACTTCCCCAAAATTAATTTGGACCTTCTTTGCCCTCCCCCCAAAAAAGTTACTTTAGCTCGCTACACTCTCATATTGGAATTTTAGCGACATTTTATACAGGATTTTATACTGGTGCAAATTTTTTGGGGAGGAGGTGATGCACCCCTTTTACACACATATCTGGGCCTGATGATGAGGATGATGACCTATGATGTAACATTTAGGCTATTTATCAGTACATTAACTTATGCCATATGGATAGATTTCTGTGAACAGGATTTGTTAGGCATGAATATTAATGCAGTGCAATAAAATGTTTATGTTGCATTTTATATACACACAGATTGAAACGGCATGCAATTCATTATCAGGCAGGGAAAGGCAGAGTATAGCACTTTCCATCAATATTTTAAAATGCCTAACAAAATTACTCTTTGGCATAACATGTTGAAACAATTTGGGTAGGTCAGTCTGAACTTACCAGCTCTGGGAGAATAACAAAATAAACCCTGAAATGCTTCTGTCATTTTGTATTATCATTGTAAAATATATCTGAAAGACGCAACTAAATCACCACAATGAATACATTACCTGGTCCTGGAGAAGGTTCAGTTGAGGGAGACTTTTTCATCACAGGTTCTCCACTCTCCGTATCCATATTGCAATAATATCCTTAAGATAAATTCCTCAGTATACAGAAGTTCCTGTTTTTACTGTGATGATTGATGCAGATGATACAATGCACTGTTTCTATGTTGCCATTATGTGCTTCTTTTCAAGAAAATGTCTTCTACCGAACCGCACAGAACTCTCATAGACTACTTGGAAGATGAAGAATTAATACCTGCCTGACCTACTGATGCATTTATAATAAGTTCTTTAATAACTTTCCTCAAAATGAAAAGATTACAGACTAATGTCTTTTCTATACAAAACCATAAATGCAGTAATTTTGTATAGCTTTGTATGGGAAGACCTCGAATTAAAGTTGGTTGAGTGATCAGGTCAAACAAACATTTTCCAGGTCAACAGATAAAATGTCAAGTATTCCTTTAAAAAGGAATTAGCATACACAGGGGTAGAGTACTAAAAGTTCCAATGGCACTATCTCTGCATCACACACTATCCAACATAACAATACTGTTCACTTGTGTTAATAATGGGGAACAAAGGTGTGTGGAAGAGACCAGGTTAAATGCAACAGTTGTCAATGGTGACAGTAATGGTGTAGTGGTGAAATATGAATGGAAAAGTCACCTTATGGGTTAAGCTTAAGGGAGCTAGGGTGAGCAACAAGTATGAGAGGGTATCTCAATGGTACGTGATACACAAAAATGGAAGAGTTAGGTACACATGGTGAAACAACAGAAGATAAAAGCCATACACTATGTTATGTTATCCATTCAGTACTTAGTGCAACCTACAGCCCTGGGCCTACAGCCAGCTTTCTTTCTACAGGTTATGCAGGTGGTTAGAAGTGCTAGGTGATCGAGTTGGGAATTAGAGCTGCTACGTTAAGGTGGTTGTGTTAGTGACGATTAAGCTGGAAGAGATAAAAACAAGACAAGAAAGAGTTAACTTGTGTTACAGGCAGTATCAAATGATGTCCTGCAGCAAGAGGTCAATATGGATAGTTGTTTACTTCATAATTGATTATGTGACACAATCTGATCCATAAAATTGAGATATGGCAAAGTCAACGAGCAAAAACACAAAACAAACAACAATACAAAACATAAGAAAATGAACATTATAACAAAATCACAACTTTGCAACCAAGTACGCAAATATGGACTGGGGGAATTCAACATCAGTAAGCTTAGCTACTGAGGAAGTTAGTAATATTAATAACTCAATTTTCAAAATGTCATGACTTTGGTCTGAGTGGATTAGATCATGATCACATGATTCATGTCACATATTTGACAAAGGTCCTGTCTTTAAGGGTAGATGCAGTATTGTTGGCCGAAGCAACTAAAAAATTGATTTTTATTATCTAAATCAATATATTATTGAAAAATAACACTTTGTTGTTTTGCAATAGTTCATTCTGCAGATCACTTTGATACTTTGAAAACTTGCTTGATTTATTATATTAATGTTAATGAGTTATGAACATTTAATAATTAAGTATTTTCAACATAACTCAAGAACCACATGACCTACAAAAGTATATCTGTGATATTTGAATTTTTCTACACACTCCCTATGAAATGATCAATGCAATTTTTGCCAAAGCTCACTACCATTCGCAAGATGCTGTGAACTACCAAACTGCAACAGTTTAAAATAGTTGCTAACCTTAATTAGCACCATGTGAGAACTTTTATAACATTCAGTGGATTTTTTGGATGAAATTGGGTTAAAATTAAAAAATTGAATCACACTACAGGATGCAACATAAAATGTAGAAATCGCCAAACTTAATTTATAAATAGTAATATTGTATCAAGAAGTTTACACATGAAATCTGAAATAGTGATAGGTCATTTTAATACAATTTATTTTTTTAAATATATGTAGCACATGTCCTAAACTAATACCAATGGTGACTACAAAAATACCCAACAGCAATAAATAATAAATCAATATTAATTAACAACAAATAAATTAAACCACTTCTTTATTAGTTATCAAAATCTATTCATAATGACAACCCCAGATTTACCTCCCGTACATTTAATTATTATTATTCCTGTCACATACACAGTTCAGTGCTAACTGACAGTACACCATATGGTACGGAGGCACCGTGTATTACACCCACAAATACAAACAATATTTCTATGCATAAAAAACTTGCTACAATTTCCGTGCACAACATGACAATGGTTCTGCCAGCCTACCTGTAACACATACAGAGCCTCAAAAATCAGGTCACATACAAAACAACATAGAGTGCAGAGTAGTTTGCCAGCAGCTCATACTAGATTTAGTATTAACCGTTAATCTACTTTCCATTAAGCACAATTCTGTGAGCTTTTATGCAGCCATCTGATAGAAACAATTGGTGAGAGAACTCACGCTCCACTATGCCGTACAAAGCTTACGGTACTGAGTAATGGTTTAGTCATTATGCATGCACGACTTCTCCATTACTGTAATAGGGGATGATATGATTATAAGTAATATTTCCTTTCCTCCCTCCCGCCGTATAAATATCTGAGCAATGTGGTTGCCTTCTACCTGTCAATGTCTAATGCTTGTGGGTTTTCACTCTTGTCCCACGACTAATTAGCTTTTGATTAATATTTCACACGTCTCGGGGGCACATCAATTCTCATCACACTATTCCTGTATTCCAGGCCGGTTTTTAATTTTTTAGTATATTTATACTTGATGTGGTCTTATCTCTCAGGGCATACTAGGTATTGATGTTATTATAAGCTTGACTTTTGGCAGTTTAAATACTTTCATGGCCGCAGTTACTTTTAATTCAAATTTAAAACTAAAATGAATGACATGTTATAAAATTTAAATACCAAATGCAAGATTTGAAGAAAATTGGATCACAGAAACTCCTGAATTGTGCAGCAGAGTTAAAATCCAATTTCATATTCCCCCACCTTTGAGCCTAACCCCAATAATAAAGAAAATGATAGACTTTTATCCTACATATTTGTTCTAAATTTGAAATCAGATTGAAAGTTTTACAAACAAGAAGGAAAATATTAAGCAAAGTCCCCGGTCCCCGCACTCCGTGCATCCGCGGGCATTCATGCTCGTCGAAAATTTCGTGAAATAAGGGGTGTATTCAGATGAAGAAACGCGATTCGCGAAACACACAAAAAAGGGGTGTTTTTTTCAAACCACGTGTTCGCGAAATTGAAAAAAAGGGTATTTCCATCGAGCAGTCGACGCGTTTCTGCCAGAAAAGAGTATATTAGAAATATCATTCGCGTTTTAGCGAAAATAGGGGTATTGTCGAAGGGCAAACAATTCGCGAACTCGCTAAAAAAAGCGGTGTTTTCCCCCTAAAAACTTCGCGAAATGAGATGCAAAAGGGGTTGTTTTTCAAGTTCACCGACAAGCATGAATACCGCGGATGCACGGAGTCGGGGACGGGCAAAGTCACATCCAAAAACAAGTAAATTATTTTTACAAGTGAAGTTTTCACAAATCAAAAATATTGCTTGAACTCAATTCAGGCATACCTGCATACAGTTCTGCTATCAATATCTTGTTCTTTTGTTTCCACCTGTCAATACCTTATACCTATTTTCTGCATCATCCTATAAATTACTAATCCCTTAAAATCCTATCCGCTATCCGAGTTGCATAGTTTTTATACCGCTCCATTGTATTACACCATAGATTCTAGACTCTACAATTACCCACCAATGTCATAGCAGCACAGTGAAGTGGGATATTAACACACTCAGTGATATTCTTGTCGGCAGGTGTAATTGGAACAACCATGTAATAGATGACAGGTGCCCCGGAGCTGAGAATGCTATTATTAATACTAGATGGGGTTCTGTTTTCGTGCAGAGGAACGATGCATGTATCTCGGGCAACATAATACCTTATGTGAAACAATTGTCAATTTGGTTTATTTGGTGTGAAGTACAAATAATGTAGCAAAATACAACACAGGTGCAATTTAGAAAAGAATGTGCATTGTTGGCGATGCATCATAGTTTTCAATATATTTCTGCTTAAAACATCCCCCCAGTTTTCAGACAATAATTTTCATGTTAAAAATACAAATGTGGCTCGTATGACCAAAATTTTAAACACATTATTCAACACAAGACTGCAGAACTTGCAAATTATATAGAATTCAGTAATATGACCATAAGTTTACCCATTGCCAGCTGAGTACCAAATATATGGTATGGGGGACTCATGTAAGTAAAGTAAAGATTGAAATTGGATTGTTTTGTTACAGTTGGCATATGCAAAGTGTAAGGGGAAAAATCTTCTTTGGGAATAGCCCAGTTGTCCAAAGGGTCATTAGTCTGAAAAGGGTTAAAGTTAGTGTTTAGGGCATTTAGGTTAGGATTATTATTATGGATAAGGCTAGGGTTAAGGTTAGCATACAGGTAAGGTGTATTCATGGTGTATGGTTATAACAAGAGTAAAGGAGGTTCACCGTTACAACTGGTTTGCTATTAACACAATGTGATAACATGACACAAAACTATACAGCACATCAGGCCACCATTTCCAATGACCAAACCAAGTTTGATGTTGATCGATTATTGCCTTTTAACTGCGAAATGGATTAACCCTAACACTGCCCCCTGCTTTTTGCTATCGGAAGTTAAAGAACAAAAAAAAAAAAGGAGAGAAGATGCACAAAGAAGTCACTTGGCACCCCCGGGATTCAAACTTCAGGTCCCCCGTATGCCAAGCACACGATCACCGACCGGTAGCTACACAGGTTACGCTGACCAGGGCAGCAAATCTGTGAGCATATAGCACTTAGGGTGATTGCGTCATCGCAGACCCTGGGATTCACGGTTAATGAAAATGAGGCAAAATATGCAAATAAGCTCATTAATATCCATAAATATGCAAATAACATGACACAAAACTATACAGCACACCAGGCTACCATATCCTATCACCATACCAAGTTTGAAGTTGATTGGTAATTGCATTGGAGCTGTACAGTGGATTAATGAATTGCTTCCACCCGGACAGCCAAAAAAAGAAACAAAGAAACAACCACCCAAGCAATCATTTGGATGAAAACATAGCAGATAAGCCCCACATATGTGTTGGGCCAAAAACTGAAAAACTTGTGTGAAGTTGTGTCTATATTTGTAATGGCTGATGAAAGTAGAAAATGGAGATATGGGAAACACACTTGGAGGCACTGCACATAAAGGGGGGGGGGGTAACGATACATACATGTAGTCTTTTGCCTGGCTTTCACCCATTTGAAATACTGCCATCCTTTTTGTGAACAATCGGCCATTTTTCACAGGCAGTTGGTCAGGCGAGGGCCTGGTTTATTTCAATTCATGTGTTTGGTGTGTTGTACAATGTAATTGAGGGGCTCAATATAAAAACGACCTATCCCACATTTGGGTTATTTTGAGAAAATAGGACTTTTGTAAGCGAATTTTCAATACAATACATAACAATTTCACATCTTAAAACACTGATATAACACATTTACCAAGTTACATTCACGATGATTTATGTTTGTAATAATGACCTTTGGTGACCTTTACATTTTTCAGCAGCGCCCTCTATTTTTACCAAAATGTGGGATAGGTCGTTTTTATATTGAGCCCCTCAATTGTTTTTTTGATTGCATTTGCCCTAAAAAGGGTTTAGTGGATTTTGGTTGTGGGGGATTTAGTATAAATGATCCTTTTTGGTATATGGATGGGCCATTCTTTCAAAACTGTCTCAATTTTTGTTTAATTCAAATTTTGCCTCACTGTAGCCAAATTTTTGAAAATTTTGGAGAAACATTGTTAAATTTGACCAATTGACTTTTGGTACATCCATGGGTCCAAATTTCTTGCAAAATTTGTATACTGATGGGTCCACTTTCAAATTCTTAGCAGCACACCCTGACCCAAACCAAACTTGCATACCCCTGGAATTTGATTTGGGTGCATTATGAAATGCCACCATCCCGGGGTCACCATTGTACTACAAGACAATGCATACTATTTTTGAACAAAGCACAATGACATATATTTGACTTACATCTTGGTTTTTCACTGGTAGGATCCTCCATAGACATGGTACCATATTCCTCTATGGGCTGATATGGCTCCATTATCAACTATGCCAGCCAGTGAGTCAGCAAGTGTAGATCAAGTGCCAACCTACAGAAAATGGAAAGAGAGCAAAGTGGTTGGATGTTTTCATTTTTAGGGGTGTATGCAGGATCATGATTCATTTCACCATGTCTTATAATCATTTGAAATGTAACAAAGATAGGTATATGAAATGCATGCAAAATGGTTACTACACACTAGTATTGGCCAGAGTTCTGGACTACGGCCCCCCCCCCCACTTTTTTACACTGGCCAAAATCTCTTGCCCTCCCTCTCGCGTTTGCCCGTCCCAGGAGCAAACTCCCTGTCTAAAATGACGGTCAAACGGATGGCTAGCTGAGACACTGGTGACAACTAACAATTTGTGGAAAAGAAATGCAATTATATTTCTTTCGGAAAATTACCTGCCCGACAGCAAAGTTACCCTGGGCATTTGGGCAGCTGTACATTTCTGCATGTGGCTCAATCACGAACATTGAGTATCAGGAATAGCAGACACCTGGGTGGGGGGGGTAAAGAGACTGTTTTTCACATTTTGCTTTGTGAAAATTATGCGCCGATACCCCATGATCATGGCCTTTCCTTTGTGTGAGGATATGAAAGAGAAGGACATGAATTTTCGGGCTATTACTATTTCTTCCGTGGTCTGAGCTATGCGCTGCGCGGCAATGGCTTAGGCAGCCAGCCGTGTAGGGCATGTTTTACACACCCAAAGTTGTAAATACACAACCAGTATTTGCCCACATGGCCTATACTTTGTACACAAATCTTAATTTTACACACCCAGTTTTTTTAAATTTCCACACCCAAACCTTCAAATCCTGCCTAAGACCCTGCTGAGCGTACACTAGCATCAACACAGAAGTGAATAAAATTAAGCCGATTGGTTGATCAATGGTCTTGACAACAAGCCAGTCAACCCATTGGTCTTCAGAGTATTGAGGCAACTTGAGGGCGAGGAGACCTCACCACTTCTACGCGGTTGCCGATCACCAGCACGTAACTGGACCATGGAAGAAATAAAAAACTGAAGCCATATTGTATCATTTGCTGAGGAGGGCGCCCTCAATATTTTTCAAAATTCTGTTTTTTACACGATTGTATTGTATTTTATAACTACCATACATGTACCCTACAAAAAACATGAAGGTGCTGTGATTTTTTCAAGATTTTGATTAAAGCACAGGAACCGTCATTTTATTATTATGATGGGCATAGTACATGCATCGAGCTACTAATAGAAGGAGAGTCCACAAAACAATCCTAATCCACTCGAGAGGGATAAGCCGATTATGCTAATGCTATTCAACGCCCTTTTGCATCAATCATATACCGTACATATGTTCTTTGATTGCATCATTGTGTTTCCGAGTTAAGTTGATTATTACTAGCGAAAACCTGATCAAATTCCGTCATTTCCTTTCAAAGTTACGGTGAATTTATGTATTGTTTCTGAACTAATTAGTAATATTTGCTGGGCTTTTAAACTAGTGGAAATGATTTGGAAAGGTTTTCCGAGGCTGGCAATGTTAATTCTACGATCAGCCAAGCTTGGCCATAAGAAATATTGGCGTTATAAAATTACTGGAAGCAAATTGTTTCTTTTGTTTATGGTCACAGCCACAGTGCATTGTGGGTAAATATTATGCCATTCTGCTCAGAAGTCGTGATAACGTGTGTAGTTATTTTTTGAGAAAAATGCAAAATAAGTCACAACATTTATCAGGGGGTGTAGTACCACCTTAATAAAACAATTTGTTATGAAGTTTAAGAGCTCTGGTATAAGCATTTGGGCAGTATTTTTTGTGGGACATGAGAGCACATCAGACATGGAATTACATTCTGAATACAAAGAATGTTCTTCTGATATCAAATAATTCTGATTTTTTTTAAATCCCTATATTAATATACATTTTATGGCAAATGATTCACAATTTAAAGCCATATATTTTGCGGAGGAGGGAGGACGCCCTCAATATTTTTCAAAATTCTCTTTTTTACACAATTATATTGTGCTTTATTAAAACAACATACCCTGCAAAAATCAAGACTCTAGGTGCTGTAGTTTTGTCAAAATCCGAGATTTTGAATAAAACGCAGGAACCATCATTTTATTATTACGATGGAATTTTTAGTCAAACGAATACATGATGGTCATAACACCGAGTACGTACATGACGTGCGGGATGGTGATCTACACAACAAAGGATTGTACCATAACACAACCGAAGGAGTCGGATCACTACGCATTGGCGACATTGGCGCTGGTAGTATATCCCAATTTTCTTTGCTTTGCCTTTAGTTGTTTGGCTCAAAAATAAAAGTGGATATATTTGACAGTAAAATCTAACATTTTATGGCAAAGAAATGCTAATCTATTTTGTATGAAAATTTTATATTATATGGCTTTAAGGGGGTACTACACCCCTGGCCAATTTTATGCCTATTTTTGCATTTTTCTCAAAAATTATAGCACATTGGTGACAAGTAAGATATAGGGTAAGGACTACAACTACTGTACTGAAAATTTAACAACTCAAAGTAAGTAATTATTGATTTATTGATCAAATATTGGTTTCCCTCATTTTTGACTGTAACCCCACAACTGTTGTCTGTGCTGAAATAAAATTTACAGTGCAGTAGTTGTAGTCCTTGCCCCTAAATATACCTTACTTGTCCCCAATGCACTATAATTTTTAAGAAAAATGCAAAAATAGGGGCAGGGGTAGGTGTAGTACCCCCTTAAGTTTAACAGTCCTCAAAGTAAACTAAATCTAATGATATGTACTTAAGTTAAAGTGTATGTAGCTAGGACGAAAAGCCGATGATCAATTGAAAATTTTGACCTTTCATATATTTTTCCCCCAAACACCAAAAAAAATATATATCTTCAAATGAAGATGTGGCATTCCTTTACTTTAGGGTTTTTTATTTTTACATGTAATAGCTGCCTTCTGCACTGGTTAGGGTTAGGGTTATAACACTGTACTTCCACAAGGCATCTATAACATGTAAGAATAAAAAACCCTAAAGTTAAGTAAAGAAACGCCTAAAATGCATGCTACAGTTTTAAGCTTACCTGACCTGTTGTTGAATAACGATGATATATTGTTGTTGTTGGCACTGACGGGACTGCATTGGCTAAAGGACCTGAGACCATATGGTATCACTGCAGCTGGCTGAATTAGAATTTTATCAATAAACCAACCATGCATGTATGCAATTTACATGAAAGTTAGTACATTCTTCTTCAAGCTTCAGCAGGTTGTGATTTGGATTTTGTTTACGAAGTTTTGCAGTGTTGGGCGATATCTGATATTCAGTACTATATGTGTGCTATAGCGCTGTAAAAATCTTCGCGGGAGTGTTCGTCCCCGGGGGCACTTCAATATGAAATGGATATAGGTGTAGGCCCGGGTGTAGGGCTGGCACTTTCGCACTAAGGGGCATTCGGTGAGAGCAAAATGTAAAAAATATGGGGTCATTGGGTGAGAGTATGATTTTTGGCATTCGGTGAGAGCAAAATGTAAAAAATATGGGGTCATTGGGTGAGAAAATGACAAAAACAGCGTTAAAAAACCTCGAAAATCGAAAAATGCTGTTCAAATTGAAAAGTAAGGGTCTTTGGGTGACAGATCAAATGGAAAAATAAGGGGTGTTTGGGTGACAGAACATGTGTTCGTAAAAAATATGGGGTCTTTGGGTGAGAGCGACGCTGAAAAAGGGGTCTTAACAGCCCTACATACGCGTCACCTCCAAAGTGGAGTGCCCCGGTGTTCGTCCCGGGGTGTTCGTACATTGGTGAAGGGGTGGGGAGGGGGGTGCTGGTAAGGGGCTGTACAATAATTATGAGCCCCCCGGGGGATAAAAATATCGAACGGCTCGCCAAAAATCGCTGGCCCCCTCTCGGCCTGCCAAAAATCGTCCCGCCCCGGCCTCTCGGCCCACCACAAATTCTTTGCCCCCCCCCTTACACATGCCAAATTTTTGGGATCCCAGTTTGCAAACCTTAAATGGTCTAGATATATGTTGCGAGCGCAGCGAGCAGGAAAATGTGCATAAAGCGTTCAAGTCTATACTGTTTTCCTATATGCCTTTTTAGAGCGTTTTATTTAAAAGGCGCATGAATGTGTGCCAAAAATTGCTTGCCCCCCCCTCGCCTGGCCAAAATTGCTTGTCCCCCCCCCCCCTTTTGGCTCACCAAAAATTTCTTGCCCTCCCCCAATTTTACCCTCCCTCAGGGCTCATAATTATTGCACAGCCCCTAAAAAGGGAGGAAGCCAAAAAAGTTTTGGACCTTAAAAGAGGGGGGACCAAAAAGTTTTTGGTGTTTCGAAAGGGGGGGGGCAAAAAAGTTTTTCGATTAAAACAAGGGCTATTTTCAGTGTTGGAAAATGCTACACAATTTTATCAATTTGCTACACAATTTTGGGAGTTGAGTAGTATTTTTATGCCATACACACTGACTTACACACTGAAGTATGTGAATGTCCAATGTATTAAGGGATCTGGAATGAGCGTTTTGAGCGTTTCGAGTATTTTTGGTGGGACATGAGAGCACATCAGACATGCATTCTGAATACGAAGAATGTCTTTCTTACTCACTTACTCCGTCGACTCTTGCTGTCGGGCATCAATGATGGCTCGCCATAACCGCCTGTCCTGCATGCTGGCCTCAATTTCTGCCACTGTGTATCCTGTGTCTTGTTGAAGCAGGTCCACAAAGGTCTTCTTGGGACGTCCTTTGGTTCGTTTTCCTTGGGTGGGCTTCCATGTTACCAGATCAGATGTAATCCTCCCTTTGGCTCTCTTACAGTGTCCCGCAAACCGTAGCCGTCTTGTGCTGATTTTTGAGGTCACAGGTGGAATGTCCCCATACAATTCCTTATTTGTCATATGCATTTTCCAGCTCACATTTAGTGCTGATCTTAACATTTTTCTTGTATAGCAGCCATCCATTGCTTTGCCAATTTTCTTGGTAATGGTCCAGGTTTCACAACCATACAGCAGGACGCTTACTACAGTAGCTTGGAATAGGTGTGTTTTGAGGTGTCTGGGTAGAGACGATTTCCAAATATTATTGAGCTTGTTACAAGCTTTCCATGCCATTGCCTTTCTTACTCTGATGTCTTGCTCAGTACTCCTGACCCACGACCCCAAGTACTTGAAGTCTTTTACTTCTTCCAGGAAGCTGCCATCCTCGGTTTGAATTTCAACATCTGCTGAATGGTTGTACACCATGAATTGTGTTTTCTTCGCATTCATGTGTAATCCCACACGAAGTGCAGCGTTTTCTACGTTTTTGAGCAGTTCCTGTGCTTGGTTGGCAGTATCAGATAGTAGCGCAATGTCGTCTGCGAAGTCAAGATCAGTTATGTTCAGTGGACCAACTCGTCGGCTTTTTCTAGGTTTTATAGTGAAGCCTAATCTCTCCTCCCTGCCGTCTATTGCAGATCTGAGGCAATAGTCTAGGACGATGATGAACAGATATGGTGCCAGCGTATCACCTTGTAACACACCTGCTAAAATTTCAAATTCATCTGTGTCACCATCTGGGGTCGTCACTTTAGCTTCTGTACCCTGGTAGGTGTCTTCAATTGCATTCACAATGATATCTGGGATGCCATAAGCTTTCAAGATCTTGATCATTTTCCCTCTGTGGACGGTATCGAAAGCTTTTTTGAAATCAATAATATAATGTTACCACTGCAGAGAGGTTCTTTTCTTCAATGCCCTCAATAATCCTTCTCAAGGCAAGAATCTGCTCAGTGGTCGATCTCTTTTCTCTAAAGCCACATTGATTCTGTCTGAGCTTATCATCAAGGTGTGGTCTGATCCTGTTCAAGAGCATCCTGTTGAATGTTTTAGCAACTATTGAGCTTAGGCTGATTCCCCTGTAGTTGGCTGTTAGGCTGAGATCGCCGCTCTTAGGTACTGGTATGAGGTTCAAGATGGACCACTGGTTAGGTTTCTGTCGGTTTAGTAGTACTTGATTGCAAAAATCAAGTATGATTATGTCAATATTGCATCTCTTGATCACCTCTGGTGGAATACCATCTTCTCCATAACTCTTGCCTTCCTTAATAGCCATCTTTGCTTTCTGGTATTCCTCCATATCAAAAGCATCTGTTCTGATGGGTAGTTCATGAAATATAGTTGGTATATCCTCATTTTCCATTGTCACTTGTGGTGGATTCCCTAGTAGGTTCTTGAAATGGTCATGCCATTTCTTCAGTCTTTCTACTTTGTTGTCATCCTTTAGTCTTCCACTCCTTACCTTTTTCCTACCACTAACACAATTGATGATACCCCATGCTAGTTTATGTCTGTGGTTCAGATTGGCCTCTTCATATTCCTTCAACTTGTTCTCTATGAACTCCCTATTTGCTCTTTCATATGCCTGGTCTAGTTCATCCTTGCTCTGCTCAAATTCTAAATGAGTATCTTTGGTATTCTCTTTGACGTGTCTCTTGTTGACTTCTGTTAGGTGTTGTCTAGCTTGTTCTACTCTTGAGTCAAAGCAAAGTGCTTTTCTTTGTTTCTTTGGTAGTTTAGGCATTACTTTTTCAGCAGCCTCCTTGTTGGCCTGAATCAGGTAATTATATTTTTGTGTTTGGTCTGCACAATTATCATCAGATAAAACAGAATATCTGTTTTTAATCTCCAGAGTATACCTGTTCTGAAGTTCAGGGTCTGTTGCTAGTTTGGCCCAATCATATTTCACTCTCTTTGAAGGTGATTTGTTGTTGGCTCTTAGACTGAGTCGGATGTTTGCAGTCACTATCATATGATCTGAACCTGTGCTTGCGAAAGAGTTGTAGGCTTGTGTATTAATTACACAATTTTTCCACTTCTTCCTGATTAAAACATAATCCAGTTGTGCTCTGAATCCACTCGGCAGCACACATGTCCAAAGTTTTGACTTCTTCTTCTGAAATGTGGTATTGGTGATGATAAGGTTGTTCTCCTGTGCAAACTCAAGTAGGAAGTCTCCGTTTCTGTTTGTGTTTTGGTGGTATGCAAATTTTGCATCATCCAGTCCAATTCTTGCATTAAAATCTCCTGCAATTATTAATACGTTATGAGCAGGTACAGATTTTGTAGCTGCATTCAGCTGTTTGTAGTGTTCTTCAACATCTTCTTCATCCGAGACGTTCGTTGGTGAGTAGGTAGTAATTATGGTAGTCTTTGGATTTCCACCCAGTGTAACTTGTAAAATTCTTGATGTTATGAATCTGACAGATAACATTGCTCTCTTAGCAGATGAACTAAGAAGAATGCCCACTCCACCTATTGATGCTCCTATCTTGTTTCTGTAGGCAGAGGCTGTTATCAGTTGGAAACCTTCTGGGAGATCTTCAAATTGGAGTTCACTGTTGTCGCTGTGAACTATCCTGTGCTCCTGGATAGCAAGTACTTCAATTCTGTATTTCTTGGCTAATGCACATAGTTCAAGTTGTTTGTGCGGGTTTTTCAATGTCCTTGTATTCATTGTAGCAATATTAATTGGTTTCTTACATTTCAGAAATTGGGCTCCCCTGCTGATTCCGCCATCTCCCCAAAAAATCTCCCAAACCTTACTCAATATTGAATATAATATATTTGCAGGTCTACAGAATATAATGGGAACTTCTTTGATGTAGGCCTACTTATTATCGTTTATATATAATATAAATAATAGGGGTCCAAAAAGTTGCCCTTGTAGTACACTTCAACTTATATTTTAATACCTGAAATTTAATAACATAATTCATTTACAATTTTTCCAAATGATGATGATGTACTATCATCGTAAAGGACAACTTGTTGTTTCTTAGTAGGTTTCATAAAAAATGTCAATCCACTTGTTGAGAGTACACGTACACATTGTATAGGCCTACGCCTGGTTCTATATTGTTCGGTTAACGGTATTAATATATGTTTTATAAAATGTTAATCAGACAAAAATTTAGAAGGGTAAATGTAAATTCATTTAAATGGCTTGTCATCATTTTTAATTACCTTCAGCTACCATGAAAGTGCACATCAGGTTCACTAATGTCATTAAGTTTATGCTATTATGTTTAAACAATGTTAGTCAGAATGCAAAAACGAATACAAATTACGAATACTTTAAAGTGCACACACATGTGACTGCAATTGCACGAAATTATTTACTTTAAAATGTAATACTAATTAAAAATTGTTTGGATTTATTTAGAATAATAGGTTTTTATTTAAAATGCCAATCCATTGAATTGAATTATCATTTTTTGACAATTCGATGAAATTACAGAGCTGGTTTTCTGATATCAAGTTAAATGGTATTATATTAAAAATGTTAATCGTGAAAATGAAAAACGCATACAAATGCTGCATTCAAATAATGTTGCATGAAATGCACACGTATCCCTACCATCTCTTAAAATGTCGCACGGAGGCGTAAAATTCTCAAAATGTGATAAGATTTCTGCAACTTAAGTGAGGCAAAGGTGCATCAGTTTAATAGTGTATTTACTATGCAAATAACCACTTTCCTTGCTCCACAGTGTAATGGGAACTAAAGCAGTATACAGACTTTTTTATTGTACGTACAATATTGTATGTACAATATGTACGTTATTTAATCTATTGCCATTCTATTTCCAGTAATGTTTAAGTTCTAACGAATGTTTGATGACGTAAAATCGATAATATATTTCTGCTAGATATTGTATGTAACATATTATCGATTTTTCGTCATCAAACATTCGTTAGAACTTAAACATTACTGGAAATAGAATGGCAATAGATTAAATAACGTACATATTGTACATACAATATTGTACGTACAATACTCGGAGTCTGAAGCGCGCTTAACTCTTTATTATGCTATTTAATAGCTTTCCCAATTTTGATGAAGGCCACACTCGCCATACCTCAGTAAACATCAAAAGGGACTGTTTTCCGTGTGTGGATTTTTTTAGCGTATACATGTATATTTCTATGTATAATAGAGAATATTACAAGGTACCTATTTGTAGGGAAAATAGCCGGATGATGTCCAAATTTGGCTAGAATATGCCTTATGGTCGATACTAACGAGTGAGTTTGATATTTCAAGTTTTATAAATGAACTGTAGTATGAATGGCATTGGCAGCACTTAAAAAAAATTGCATGTAATATAAAAATAACATATTCAAATCAATATTTTCTGCTGTGCCTAACTTATCTTATAAGGGTATACTCATAAGTATTGTAGTACGGGGATGTGCCACAAAATATGGTGTCTCATTTCCAGGTGTGATAACAATAGCTCACTTTTCTGTACAATATTGGTATAAAATTGTGCCTTTTTATTATTAAATTTTGTCGCGAAACATAACTCAATTTCACCTAATTGGATCCCAAATTAAATTGTAAAAATTCGAAATTGTGTTATATTAATAATTGGCTTTATATGAAGATTTTCAACATGGGTGTGGGGGCTGAAATTGAAAATGTTTTGGTCGTGGGGGGGGGGTGCCCCTCGGATTCATAAAATTGTGCAAAATATAGGTCACAAACACTCATTTTCCCTCTATTTTATCGCAATTTGTCAACTTCACCTGGGATTATGGGGGGGCTGAAAGGTATTCCAGCCCCGCACAAAATTATTGAGGGGCTGAGCCCCGCCCTGCCCCGCCCCAAGGTATAAAATGGATGGAATTAGTTTGGAAAATTGGTATCAATATGGATCCTTTTTCAAATTCTCGGAGACACATTCCCAAACCATCTTGAGTATACCCCAGTCTAAATCATAAACCATATACCGGTACACTTTATCAAATTTTCGTTCTAAATTATGCCTGTATTGCACATCCATACCTATCTATGGATATAAATAACCATCATGAAGAGAATAGTAATAAAACCATGTTGCACAACTTCACAAGGTGTCACCATGGAAAGGTTACATATGTAGGGAAAAAACGAGGAAAAAATTTTGCGATGTTACAACAAAACACTTGCATTGTTTTTCATTTATTTATTAATCAAACTCTACATGAAACCTTTTTGTGGACACCCGGTTATATATATTTACATAATTAAATTACATTTTAAAAGAAAAGATTTTTTATTATCGACACAAGTTCGATTCCGTATATAATATAGAATTACTAGGATACATGTAGAGCTATATAATTATAGAATGTAGAATATAGATGAGTTGACTTCTGGCGTATTCGCACGCATCATCACAATTTCCATTGTTTGTTTGTTTTGCCTTGCAGTAGGCCTATGCGCGCGCATCATACATGTATTTATGCCCAGGCAGGGCTCGTGTTTTTTTTAAACTCCCGCCCCATCACAATAAGGCTATTGAACAGCGTAGTTGTTGCATGGGGTTCACTCAAGCATATCGATATACCAGTCCCTTGTCTTTGTTGATAAACATTGAGGTCCTCATCTATAGATAGGATGTGTATTAATATTATTCTGCATGTTACACATCCGTTCTTATATAATTTTCTCACAAGTTTTTAGTTTATTGGTTTCATCATAAGAAGTCCTCAAACATCAAATACGTACACCTCTCTCCCTAGAGAAACTTCAACATAGGGACAGTAGTTGTAAATCAGATAAGCTGCTTCCTCTTCCTCACTTTCAAATTTGTGTTGATTTTTACGGGCTGAAAAACAAACAAACAAACAAACATACAAACAAAAAATAGCATTATTAAAGTCAGTAATAAGTAGCTTAACAAAATAGGCATCTTGATTTTATTTTTGCCGAAAACTCAAGTACAAGCAGGATGGGGGTGATCGATATCACGTCGATATCGGCAATATAGCGATTGAAAGTCAGGTCAAGAAGGGCATTCTCTTAATGTAAAAGAGTAAAAACCAAGAGAGTAAAGAGTTGAAGTTTTACTCTTCAACAAGGGGCCGTATAATGCCAGAAAATGCCTACACCACTCCAAAAACAGTTCCCTTATATCATACCTGAAAGAGAAGACGTTTCTTTCTTTTGGAGTGAACATTTCATTCTTTAGATGTGGAAATTGCACTCTTTTGGAGTGAATATTTCACTCTTTTGGAATGAAAATGTCAGTCTTTTGGAGTTAATATTTCCCTCTTTTGGAATGAAAATTTCCCTCTTTTGGAATGAAAATATCACTCTTTTGGAATGAAAATAACACTCTTTTGGAATGAAAAAGTCACTTAGTCTTTGGAATGAAAGTGTCACTCTTTTGGAATGAAAATGTCACTCTTTTGGAGTGAATATTTCACTCTTTTGGAATGAAAATGTCAGTCTTTTGGAGTTAATATTTCCCTCTTTTGGAATGAAAATTTCCCTCTTTTGGAATGAAAATATCACTCTTTTGGAATGAAAATAACACTCTTTTGGAATGAAAATGTCACTCAGTCTTTGGAATGAAAATGTCACTCTTTTGGAATGAAAATGTCACTCTTTTGGAGTGAATATTTCACTCTTTTGGAATGAAAATGTCACTCTTTTGGAGTTAATATTTCCCTCTTTTGGAATGAAAATTTCCCTCTTTTGGAATGAAAATATCACTCTTTTGGAATGGAAATGTCACTCTTTTGGAATGAAAATGTCACTCAGTCTTTGCAATGAAAATGTCACTCTTTTGGAATGAAAATGTCACTCTTTTAGAGAGAAAAGTTCACTCTTTTGGAATGAATATATCACTCTTTTGGAATGAAAATGTCACTCTTTTGGAGTGAATATTTCACTCTTTTGGAATGAAAATTTCACTCTTTTGGTTGAGGCAAACCCCCAAAATTTCCACTTTTTGCGGCAATTTTGGGCAAAATGTGTCGATTTTGGCCCCCTGAAATTCACTTTGCCGCCACTGCCTGCTATTGATGTTATATTGATGTTGCCCCATTAACGGCAGGACGGTGCCAAATATAGGAATGGTTTAAAGCCAGTTAAACTTAAAGATATCCAACCAATAGCTCTAAAGATCATACTTTGTCGTTGTCGTCATAATTGTAGGAATTGACTGTGCTGAGGTACTATAAAACCTAAAACAGAAAACAGTTCCACGTTATTGTACTTGCCTTCGTTAACGAAAAAGTTGGCCATTTGTTGCGATGCTCTGACTGCTTCAAGAGAGTGTGGAACCACACGATCTGTTACCCACTTGAACTGGTTAGCCTCGGGGTGCCACTGCGTAGCATAAATTGGATATTCGTATGCTGAAATGTGAAGGGCCATCGAGGTATTTAAATATAATCCAGATACTCTAGATAGTTGTGTCTACATCCATCAGATCGTAAATCTCTATTTTAAATAGTCATGATATGAAAGAAAGTGAATTTGAATTTTTGTGGATAAATACTGCCACTGGTGAAAAGTTCTCCAAATAGATCTGGTTTCATATAATACCGGTATTAGAAAGAGCATTGTTATAAAATAGTTGTCACTGTTCAATAGCCTTATTTTCCACAATATAATTCGGCGCGAGTTTTAAAAGCATCCACAAAAAGGATGCCCGCACCCGTGGTCGTGAATACTACTGTATACTTGACTGGGCAAAAACAATGGCAGCTGCCGATCAAATGTTTGGTATGACGTCACTCGTCCCCCCTTATACTTATTACCTACCTTCCATTGTCGAAATAAACTCGACGCCTTTATCGTCAAAGTTAGTGGACAAAATACGATAAAATTTGCGGAGTTCGGCGTTGCTACTAAAATTCTGAAATTATGAAAATTTGAAAAAAACTGAAATTTAGCAATTCTGTATCTGTGGTCTTGAATGATGAATATGACGTCATTATTCTTATTATAAAGCATTCGTTTGAACTAACTATTCTGATTATAAAATGAGATGAATTGTGATTTGCACCTACGCCAAGAGTCCAAGAGTCAATCTCTTATAATAGAGGTATATATGTGACCATCCATCTCAAACCGCTCGTAAAGTTGGCAAATTGTATTTCGAATTACAGTGCAAAATATGCATAAAGGTTGTATTCAATGTCCCTAATATTTGTCCGACGTGTTTCTCGTTTTAGTCCAGTCAAACACCAATCTTTAATCCTATTGTTGAAGAGGATAATAAGCTTATACTTATGTAAATTAGTATTAGTATTACATTAGTAAAAAGCTTTAAAGTCTTTGTTTGCTTTGGCTAAATACTGTTCAAGTGGTGGGTTCATCAACAATTAACAATGAGAGGACATTCCTGAACCTCGTTCAGTTGGGGATGATTAACAATGAGAGGACATTCCTGAACCTCGTTCAGTTGGGGATGATTTGAAGTGACCACCAATTATGACCATTTGATATTTGGAAAATAAGAAATAATTTAGTGCCAAAATAATGTACCCTTTTACTGAAGGAGCAAAGTTTAACAAGTTATAACTCCGCTTCTGGATATCGTTTGAAGTCAAATGATATATCATTGTAAAGCTTATGATATATATTTTCTAAACACTGAAGAAAACAAATTTGACCAGGGGCCAACTTTACGAGCGTTTCGACCTGGACGGTTACATATAGTATAGGCCAATTAATCTGAATATTATGTATAATTCCAAATTATACTTGTGAATTTACCCTGCTATAAATATATAAAATTATATACCTTTGTCGTCACACTCCAACTGTGGGAATTTTCCGTTACATTCTTAAGCATAAGAATCTTAAGTATATCAGGCGGAATATTATCCGGACCGAACAAGCGACTGGCTCTGTAACCTTAATTCAAAAGACATTGTAGCTGCTTTAACTTAAAATATATTATGATTTTGAATATGAAATTAATAATAAACAAACAAAACAAGCAAACAAAGCAAATGAAAAAATAAAGGAATGAATAAATAAATGAACAAACGGGAAATGAACATATTAACAAATGAAAAGATAAATAAAAAAACCAAAATAGCATCATATTTCTCAAGCAACGATTTTTTTTCAACCATAGATTATCATTTAACTTATATTAATCAAAGACATTGTGACAGTCACGGTGTGTACCGTGTTCTCACCTTTGTGCAGTACAAGTGGTAGATTAATTTCAGTTGTGTTGAAGGTGTTTGCTAGTAAATCTTTCCCGGCAGTCAATTGAGACAAGAGTTCAAGTCCTTGACATGTTCCCCATACTGGAAAATAATCTCCTTTCTTGTCAAATTCCTACAAATGTGAGGTGTAATGGAAATACAAAATCTCTAGTTAATTGACAAAGGTTCTTTTATAGTTTACAATATAGGCTACGCTAATAGGCAGACACTGTTGCCTTTGATGAGGAGTGTTTGCAAAATAACTGACAACTTTGGCATCTTAAAGTTAGTAGCAATGTTGACTTTCCAGTAAACGGCATGCTCATTTTCTTAAAGTCATAAGCAATTCTGTCTTTCCAGTAAACGGTATGCTCATGTTCTAAAAAGTCACTAGCAATGTTGTCTTTCCAGAAAACGGCATGCTCATTTTCAAAAAGTCATTAGCAATGTTGCCTTTCCAGTAAACGACATGCTCATTTACAAAACGTCAGTAGCAATGTTGTCTTTCCAGCAAATAACGGCATGCTCATTTTCTAAAAAGTCACTAGCAATGTTGTCTTTCCAGAAAACGGCATGCTCATTTTCAAAAAGTCATTAGCAATGTTGTCTTTCCAGTAAACGACATGCTCATTTACAAAACGTCAGTAGCAATGTTGTCTTTCCAGCAAATAACGACATGTTCATTTTCTAAAGGTCATTAGCAATGCTGTCTTTCCAGTAAACGGCATGCTCATTTTCTAAAAGTCATTACCAATGTTGTCTTTCCAGTAAACGGCATGCTCATTTTCTAAAAGTCATTAGCAATGTTGTCTTTCCAGTAAACGGCATGCTCATTTTCTAAAAGTCATTACCAATGCTGTCTTCCCAGTAAACGGCATGCTCATTTTCTAAAAGTCAGAAGCAATGTTGTCTTTCCAGTAAACGGCATGCTCATTTTCAAAAAGTCATTAGCAATGCTGTCTTTTCAGTAAACGGCATGCTCATTTTCTAAAAGTCAGAAGCAATGTTGTCTTTCCAGTAAACGGCATGCTCATTTTCAAAAAGTCAGAAGCAATGTTGTCTTTCCAGTAAACGGCATGCTCATTTTCTAAAAGTCATTACCAATGCTGTCTTCCCAGTAAACGGCATGCTCATTTTCTAAAAGTCATTAGCAATGCTGTCTTTTCAGTAAACGGCATGCTCATATTCTAAAAGTCAGAAGCAATGTTGTCTTTCCAGCAAACGGCATGCTCATTTTCAAAAAGTCATTAGCAATGTTGTCTTTCCAGTAAACGGCATGCTCATTTTCTAAAAGTCATTACCCTTGCTGTCTTCCCAGTAAACGGCATGCTCATTTTCTAAAAGTCAGAAGCAATGTTGTCTTTCCAGTAAACGGCATGCTCATTTTCAAAACGTCAGAAGCAATGTTGTCTTTCCAGCAAACGGCATACTCATTTTCAAAAAGTCAGTAGCAATGTTGTCTTTCCAGTAAACGGCATGCTCATTTTCTAAAAGTCATTACCAATGCTGTCTTCCCAGTAAACGGCATGCTCATTTTCTAAAAGTCATTAGCAATGCTGTCTTTTCAGTAAACGGCATGCTCATATTCTAAAAGTCAGAAGCAATGTTGTCTTTCCAGCAAACGGCATGCTCATTTTCAAAAAGTCATTAGCAATGTTGTCTTTCCAGTAAACGGCATGCTCATTTTCTAAAAGTCATTACCAATGCTGTCTTCCCAGTAAACGGCATGCTCATTTTCTAAAAGTCAGAAGCAATGTTGTCTTTCCAGTAAACGGCATGCTCATTTTCAAAAAGTCAGTAGCAATGGTGTCTTTCCAGTAAACGGCATGCTCATTTTCTAAAAGTCATTAGCAATGCTGTCTTTCCAGTAAACGGCATGCTCATTTTCTAAAAGTCATTAGCAATGCTGTCTTTTCAGTAAACGGCATGCTCATTTTCAAAAAGTCAGTAGCAATGCTGTCTTTCCAGTAAACGGCATGCTCATTTTCTAAAAGTCAGAAGCAATGTTGTCTTTCCAGTAAACGGCATGCTCATTTTCAAAAAGTCAGTAGCAATACTGTCTTTCCAGTAAACGGCATGCTCATTTTCTAAACGTCAGAAGCAATGTTGTCTTTCCAGTAAACGGCATGCTCATTTTCAAAAAGTCAGTAGCAATGTTGTCTTTCCAGTAAACGGCATGCTCATTTTCAAAAAGTCAGTAGCAATGTTGTCTTTTCAGTAAACGGCATGCTCATTTTCAAAAAGTCAGTAGCAATGTTGTCTTTCCAGTAAACGGCATGCTCATTTTCAAAAGTCAGTAGCAATGTTGTCTTTTCAGTAAACGGCATGCTCATTTTCAAAAAGTCAGTAGCAATGTTGTCTTTCCAGTAAACGGCATGCTCATTTTCAAAAAGTCAGTAGCAATGTTGTCTTTTCAGTAAACGGCATGCTCATTTTCAAAAAGTCAGTAGCAATGTTGTCTTTCCAGTAAACGGCATGCTCATTTTCAAAAAGTCAGTAGCAATGTTGTCTTTTCAGTAAACGGCATGCTCATTTTCTGCCCATTGCCCCAATATGCCCACCCTGTAAATTATTTTTTCTACAAAATTGGGCACCATTATAATACCATATTATAACACCATTAAATTTGATTTGATTAAAATTCCGAGAACTTAGAGGTAGCAGAAATAAATATCAAAGGGAAGTAAGCTAAAATTATTGAGCAATTTCCACACAAAACCTGAAAGAATTCACCGAGACCATAAAATCTGAGTTAAAATCTTGAATTGAAATAGATCCACTTTACTGTAAACCAAGAGTTGTGGGAAATTCCCTTGTCTAAATATTGAACATTGATAGCGGCCCTCAGGTTTTTCAGCAAGATATTGAATTGATTAAAGCCTGAAAGTCAAGACGTGTTACCTGTTCGTCGGTTTATTAATGTTCAAAGCAGAAGTAATGAACAAACTGGAAAGTAGTTTTGTGTAACCTAGAATCAGTGGCGGCGCCAGTATTTTTTTCGGGGAGTGAATTTCAGGGGGCAACAATTTTGCGCAAAGTTGCTGCAAAAGGTGAAAATGTTTATAATTTTGGTTAAAAGTGTGTATGTGTGTGCGCGGGGGGGGGGGGGGTGGAGTGGCAAGAAAATATTTGCCCCCTCCCTAGTGCCGCCACTGCCTATTAAGTGTGAATTGTGGCGACAACATTTGTTTGATATAATTTTGCAATGACGGGGTCCAAGCACCAAAAGTGTTCAAAGAAGTCGCGACTTGTTTAGATAGGATTGTGTGGGTTTGTTGGACAGTGCGTTTTTACACGTAGAGCATAAACATGCTAAAGGAGACATGGTATATACCAGAAATTACCTTAAATCTTAAACACAGTAATTGCCTAATTTAAGTACAATTGTTTATCATCAAGGTTTTTCCAGTTCAGATCATTTAAAGTACGTGTGCTTGACCCATAACGAATGCAGTTATTATTTTTACTGCTCTGTTTTGCAAAACCTGAAGCTTAAATTGATTGCACCACCTCAAACAGATATTTAAAAAAATGCAGTTACAAAATGTCTTTGTCATTACTTGACGAAATATTTTCTCCAAAACCGTACCTTTATGGATCGTTGGTAGAAATAGTTTGAAATCTTTCCTGTTGGAGATTCTACAATAGTGTGTTCGGTCAGATTACCACCAGGAAACAACACGCTGGAAAACATTGTAAAAAACAAGAAGCTTCGAATGTATAGAGTTAAGGGGGTACTACACTCCTGCCCAAATGTATGCCTATTTTTGCATTTTTCTTAAAAATTATAGCGCAATGGGGACAAGTATAAGATATGTATATTATAAGGGCAAGGACTACAACTACTGCACTGTAAATTTTATTTCAGCACATACAACAGTTGTGGAGTTACAGTCAAAAATGAGGGAAACCCAATATTTGATCAATAAATCAATAATTATTTGCTTTGAGTTGCTGAATTTTCAGTACAGTAGTTGTAGTCCTTGCCCCTATAATATACATATCTTACTTGTCACCAATGTGCTATAATTTTTGAGAAAAATGCAAAAATAGGCATAAAATTGGCCAGGGGTGTAGTACCCCCTTGATAGTATCCAAAAGTCTAAAAGGGAGATGGTTTCTTAATTTAACCGTTGATAATTTGATTAGTCATAGATTTGTGATTAGCGAACTTAGATAATTTTGCGGTACATCTTGTGATATTTCACGTTGCCCTTTTTTTTACCATGTTTGAAGTCCAAATTATGTTATGCCGTAAAAACTCGACAGTTAGCATATATGCTTACTATCGAGCGCTTTTGAAAACATGAAATTGTACCAAAGTCTGGCGCCTTACCAACTGAGCTAATTGGGTTGAGACACACATTGGCAGGTTTACTCATGTTGTTCGTATATAACTATGTGTACAGGTTTATCGATGATTTGCTCAAAACCCTTTACACTTTTGTGGATGGGGCTCTTTGTGTTGCATGTTTTAAAAGTGCTCGATAGTAAGCACATTACTACGGTGGATGCTAACTATCGAGTTTTCGGTAGTTTCGAAAAATAAAAATCAGTTTGTCTAGATGCATATATTCCTATGTTTCTGCGTTCATTTTCCCGTTGCAACAAACACACAGCAGTGATTTCCGCTCAAATGATTAGCAACAGATTGCATAAATGCCGGCGAGGCATTCGTCACAACGAAAAATCCACACTAAACGTCGAACTGTATACTTTGGCCTTGCTCGGCTACAACGATCAGAATGACACTCTTAATATTTACCTATGTGCAAGTTTGCCTCAGACAATTGAATCACAAATTTTTTCCAAACAATTTTTATAACCAATTAGAAAACTTGAACTTAGGCCAACGTATCTTACCCATTTATCGACTCGTAAAGTTTGTCATAATATGATTCCTTTTGGTTGATAAGAACTGGTACAACTCTGGCGCCAGCAGACTCAACCCACCTGACATATGAAGCAAAGACATAGGCTTCATCCTGGTCATCGGGGTTGGTCTGTGTTAAAACACCTGTATAACAAAATCCAGATACAAGTTAATTGTTTATATCAGCTCTAAAAACTTAGGTGTCAGATTGGTCTTTGCCTTTGAGGTTCCAGTTTCAAATCTCCGAAGCACTAACAAAATCCGCTATTCCTATGGCTCATCTGGAAAAGGCGGGACGGACGACCCATGATAAAAGACCTTCTGTCACTGTCAGTTCTGATTTGGCAACACTTGCCTATCCTGTAAAAATGCCGCGACCATGCAGCTATGGTGACCGTCTTCTCTAGGTCACTTGTACCTGGCTGAAGTTTCGTCAGCGTGATCTCCCAGATTTCGATATTATTATTAAAATGATAAAAAATTAACAAATTAAAAAAGAAACACCCAAAACACCAAAAAACCTGTTTTATATACCAGGAGACCGTTTCCTTGTCGTTGGTAAGAGTCCCTTCGGCCTATAACCTATCCAAAATGCACATGAAAATAGAGGTAGATTGGCATGTAGGTTGTTTGTTTAAGCGTAGGCTCAGCTATAAAGAATATCTAACTCTTTGATCTCTGTCACTCGTGGTATAGAATCACTTACCAATTATTGGTCGTTCATTTAATTCCAGTTGAGAATCATTCGATAAAGCCCTTGATGTCACATTGTACGATAAAAAGCTGACAACAATGATAAGAAATGAGATAATATGCCAAAGTTTGGAGGTAGCAGAAGACATCACGTTCGTATGGTGATACATGTTGGTGTACGATTATGCACTGACCAAATCTGAAAATAATCTTGAACTTGGAAGTCATTCACTTGGGACTTAAACATAAAAGGCGCAATTATTGAACCGAACAAATCAATCATGCATATCAATAATATTGTTGTGAGTGTGACCATAGACTCTAGAGTCTATGGTCTATGGTGTGACACTAGACTTCTCCGTAGTCCACTTGCCCATTTTGCATACTCTGGCTATTACATTAAGGGAAGGGGTATGAACGTTTGGACAGTATTTATTTTGGGACATTAGAGCACATCAGACATATCGAATTGCATTCTGAATACGAAGAATGTCATTCTGATATCAAATAGGGCCTAATTTTGATTTTTTGAAATTCGCAATTTAATACACATTTTATGGCAAATCATTAAAAATTGATATTTTTGATATTTAACAGTACTTGAAGTAAACTTTATAAATCTGATGATTTATAATTAAAGTGTATGTAGGTGGGATGAAAAGCCGACGATCAATTGAAAATTTTGACCTTTCGTATTAAAGATATGGATTTTTTTCCCAAAACACCAAAAAAAAATAGGTCTTTTGGGGAAAAATCCATATCTTCAATATGAAAGGTCAAAATTTTCAATTGACCGTCGGCTTTTTCCTCCTGCTACATACACTTTAAAATATATCATTAGATTTATATAATTTACTTCGAGGACTGTCATATATCAAAATTTGAAAAATATCAAATTTTTATAATTTGTCATAAAATTTGAATTATATTGTGATTTTCAAAAATGAAAATTATTTGATATCAGAAAGACATGCTTCGTATTCAGAATGCAATTCGATAGGTCTGAGGTGCTCTCATGTCCCACAAAAAATACTGTCGAAACGCAATAAACGCTCATTTTGGATCCCTTAAGGGTAGACGAGGTATTGTTGGTCGAAGCAACCTAAAAATCGATTTTCATTATCTAGGTCAATATATTATTGAAAATTAACACCTTGATGTTTTGTAAAAGTTAATTCTACAAATCGTATACTCTGCAAACTTGCTTAATTTATTGTTGTTAATTAGTTATGTACGTTTTAAAAAAGTGTTGTTGTTTCAGCCCTCTTCACAACGTAACTCAAGGACCGCAGCACCTATAAAAGTATATCTGTGATATTTTAATTAAATTCTTCTACACGCTCGCTATAAATTGAGCAATGCAATTTTTGCCAAAGCTCACTACCATTCGTAAAATGCTGTGAACTACCAAATCACAACAGTTTAAAATAATTAATAACCTTAAGCATAAAACTCTGATTTATATTGATTTGTGTGCAACTGATTTTTTCAGGGTCTATGTATTGAGGCTAGTATGTGAGGTGGTATTGAGACAAAGTTCCTGAGGTTCCTTGAAGGAGCGCATGAAACTAAAAATTAGTCCAGACCAACTGAACTTCTGGAACTTTGTATCGCGTACCTATTTTGTCTATTATAGACTTTATGATGCAAATTTTACAGACAACGCCATGGATCCGGATGCGCGATGGGATCGCCGGTTTCACCGATTGTGGAAGTTTGAACGGTTGGCTCTTATACATTGTATACCAGCACTCCCCTCCCTACTCGCTGGTTTCGAAATGTCGACGAAACGTGAGTGAAGATACACAAGGCTCACTTTCTCAAAAAATTGCTCGATTGAATTTTCAATCAAAACGATTTTGTTTTCAATCTTTTGCCTTCCCGAATTAGGGACAAATCGTTTTCGACTGTTTTCGGATTTGAATTTTCAATTTTTTTAAATCAAAAGAAGTGATTCTCAATCTTTTAGTGATTAAAGCTAGGGGCAAACCTTTTCGATTGAATTTTCAGTAGGATTGATTATCGTTGTTTTTCAATCCTTTAAAGACTGGAACTAGGGACAAATCCTTTCCAATGGATAGTGAAATCAGTATACAAAAAGAGTAACAGTTAATCGAAAAAACTATTTCAATCTATTTATCAATCTATTTAGATTGATTTTTATTATCAATCGCTAAAAGATTGAAATATTTCAATCGGTCAATTATTTAAGAGAGCAATTAGCCCCTTTCCTCGAGCACATAAAATGGTGTCAACGAACATGTTAAGTTCGCACAGTAAGAGCTCAAGGAAAACAAACTTACCTTTTTGGACTGTTTGATTACAGTGCAGCGATGGTTGCCTATCCATGTAGAAAGTGTCCATCGCACATGATGGTGAAGCTAAGCGCGATAAGATTCCTTACGTATCACGGACTGTCAGAGAACCTTGCAGAATTTTTCGTGATCAAAGGTATTCCGGTGTAATTTAAACCAAAGAACACTTTGCTTAAAATTCCTGCTTAAAATTTACAGAACCCCTTCCTCCTCCACGCGCCTTCATCGCAATTTTATTTCAACATTTTGGGTAGAGGATAACAAAATAAAATAAAATTAGATAAAGCAATAACTACCTTGTGCATCTTCTCTAGCCCGAAAAGCATCGTGTCGAATTTGAAAGAAATTTGGGTAGAATTGCAAATTAAAAACTAGCTCTCCATATAGCAAACTTTTGGGCTATTCAAGAAATATCTTCTTCCACTTCTTTACATCGTACTTGACATTGACTGTCTTATTTTGTTTGATTAGGCCTGTATAGTTTATTACGCGTTGATGGTTTGTTCATCATAGTGATTCTGGCCTTCCTTCTTTGACGACAAGTCTCGCGAACATCCTCTGGAGGTTCTTTTCACTTGTAGGTCTATGATCTTATTGGTGATGTCTCTAAAACTGAACCACGATTCGTCCACATCAGTGTTTTCAAGTTGGAGAAGGGTTCAAAGACTCGTCCAATCTTGGCACGGAACTCTTTCACTATGGCAGGATTAAATAACTTGGAAGGGCACTGTAAAGTATTAATTAGTCAAAAAAGTGGTCTTATTGGACTAATTTAAAATTAATGCAAGATATTTTTTCTTTAATTCAAGAAATACTGCTGAAATTGTGTATTTGAATAATACCAAAAGAATATTAATAACATTTCACATTTGCATCATTTTACAATATTTTCATGACTTAAAATATTCAATTTGTACAAAATATCAAATTGCATGACTAATCATAGACTTAAGACTTCGTGATTTAATTAGTCATTAACGTGAATTACTAATTAAATTACTAATTGAATGACTAATTATTGATAAAAAGACTAATATGTGATTACGAATTAATCAAAAATTAGTCATTCAATTAGTAATTTGATTAAATGATTAGTCAACAATTAGTCATTCACGTGGTAATTTTATTAGTAATTCGTGTAAATGACTAATTAATTCACGAAGTCTTAAGTCAATGATAGTAATGCAATTTGATATCTTGTACAAATTGACTATTTTAAGTCATGAAAGTATTGTAAAATGATGCAAATTGATATTGTTTTGGCATTACAAATACACAATTTCAGCAGCATTCCTTGAATTAAAAAAAAAAAAGATCTTGCATGACTAATCCAATTAGACCACTTTTTTGACTAATTAATTCTAACAGTGTAGACGTCTTGCTTGGCTTCCCCCTGAGAAATCTTGCCCCCCTCCTGTGGGATGCTGGCCGCCCTGATATGTAAAATGTTTAGCACTTTTTGTACTCCCCCTTAAAAGTTGGCTTGTCCCCCTGTACCCACCCTCTGAAAAAGTGCTGGCTACGCCACTGGGTCCAGTCTCTTCTGTTGGAACCCAATAGGCCTACCTTTATTTCATTGGTCCATTCCTTGAATGGTTCAAACCTTTAGAAATAACTCTATGGATGGCATTTATTAAGACTCGGCTTGTTACAAGCAGACAAGTAAAGGACAACATTACGTTACAGAACTTTTAGCAACACCTCCTGCAGCATGCGCGGAACCAGCTTCACCAAACAGCAGAGAAAAAAGAACTCTTGTCAACAGTATATGAGTAAGAGATGCTTGGAAGCAATATAGCATAAAAGAGGACCTATTCATTAATATTTAGAGACATTTTATAATCTGCAGTACACTATAAATTTCAAGGATTTTAAATAAATCCTAAGGGATTAAGGGATTGTAATTAGGGACCAATCAAGTATTAGATTTCAAATTAAATCTTTAAAATTTAAAAATAGATCATACCGATTTAAAATTAAATCTTACCGATTCAAAATTAAATCTTTAAGATTTAAAATTCAAATCTAAAAGATCAATTTTAAATCTAAAATTGATTGGTCCCTTATTACAACCACAAGGATTTATTTTTAAATCCTTGCAATTTAGAGTGTATTCATTTTAATTTATTTACTGAACCATAAAACATGTTTTCGAATATGTGACACCTACTAAAATCGGGAGCTTTTTGATTAAATTTCGTGCAAAAGTTACACACAAATTAATGCATAAAAAACATTAAAAGCCTATGTAGAAAAATGCATATTTTTGTCCAAAATTCATAAATTGCTGCATTTCTTAGTGAATATGATAAAAGTTAGCATAACTAATCAGTCTGTATTCCAAACTTTAAAACAAGAGAATTGATCGATTTTGATCGAAGTTGTTGGGAACCCTGTATTAGATATACCCCGGGATTATACCAAAGTCATGTACTGCAGATAATTATAGTTTGTTATATTTTCTTGCAACCCCCTATCCCCAAGTCTATTATTTTGGTCTTCTCATAAAGTACTCAAACTTGGAATATGTATATTTGGTTCCCTTCAGAAACGTCCCCTAAAACGACGGGAGAATAGTTGTAAATCAGCTGAGATGATTCCTCTTCTTTACTTTCAAATTTGTGTTGATTTTTACGAGCTAAGAAAACAAAACAAAAACATGAACATACAAATTAATGGTTGACAAAGATATTTTGATTTCGTACCGAAAGCTTACAAACATACGCTTTTAAGTATTAGAAAACGATTATTGGGATTAAAAAGATAAAAACCAACAATAAATTACAAATAGGCATAAAAATTAGCAAGCTATTATTACAAATAACATATAGACAAACAAAGTCAAAAAGAAAACGTAAATACACCTGACAACCACCATAAACAACCGTATAGCCGCCGAGGCATGCAGGTGGGGCAGAGTCCCACCCGACAAAAAATGAAAGAGAAAATTGCACCTCTGACAAAAAAAGTGAAAGAGAAAACAGGGAAGGCAAAAGAAAAGGCAAGGGGGCAAGGAGCCCGTTTCCCACCAAAATTCACACAGATTATGGGTCAAAATAGTGTAAAATATCACATTTTTGCGCATATTGTCCCAATAAAGTCCCCTTAAAGCGCGGAGACTTATGTATGCTGATACCTTCGTTAACGAAAAAGTTGGCCATTTGTTGCGATGCTCTGACTGCTTCAAGAGAATGTGGAACCGTACGACTTGTTACCCAAACGAACTGGTTAGCCTCAGGGTGCCACTGCGTAGCATAAATTGGATATTCGTAGGCTGAAAAGTGAAAGATTCTTAAATTTACAAAACAATTCTTTGTATAACTTGACATACGGTTTGTTTATTTGAAATATTCAAATATCTTTTAATAGAGGAATCGTTTTTCAACCCTTCAAAAGTTGTCCCATTTCCAAAAACAATAATATTTCTTTGGTAAAAAATAATCACATTTTCCAAAAATGATGCTTTTAATATCTTCACCTGTCCGTGATCGCTCAGTCACCCATACAACCACCATTCAGTGTAAAACAATGTTTCTTTGAAATTAATTTTGACATAAGAGGTTTTCTTTCAAGTTTTTAATCAGTTGTTTTTAAAAAAATGATAAAAATCACTTGGGAGGAGAAATGAATTTAAACAAACGGGTGAACATTTACCTGTACTGGGTAGGTTGAAGCATCTTGCATCTTGGATATATCTGGCCACAAGAGAATGGCTGAAGTTGAATTAGCTGGATGCTGACATCCAACCTCTTAATTTAACCAATCTCTGATGGCCATCTCTTCTTTGACTTGTACGCCTTTATCCAAGAGAACAATAATGCTCTAGATCTTTGCAACCGTTTCAGTCGTCTACCATAAGTGAATTTTACATCTGTTCTTGCCAACGAAAGAAGTAAGCACCACAATACAAACCTTATTTCTACTCCTTATAGTGATTCTATACCATTTTGAAACACCGCGGTTGAATTAAAACTTCAAAGAAACCCCCATTAATGGCAAAATTCATGTCAATGAATCATCGTTTAATTCGTTTTATACTGAAAGATGATTGCATGCATGACTTAGTTATCGGGCACATAAAATTAAAGAAAACAAAAATATAATTAAACCAATCAAAACGTCATTGATCACGTTGATATCAAGAACGTTACATTACACGTATAGGATGTTGAAATTTTTTTCTGAAAGCATCACTTTTGGAAAATGAGATTATTTTTGACCAAAGAAAAATTATTTTGTAAAAGGGAGGACTTTGGGAGCAAAAAGATTCCTCTGTTCACAGGTTTTTAAATTTTTCAAATCAACAAAATGTATGTGAAGTTATTCATATGGAAGTGCAGTGTTTAGTAATTTTAGGTGGGTGGGGTTACTTTTTAATATAATATAATATAATATAATATAATATAATATAATATAATATAATATAATATAATATAATATAATATAGTATAGTAAATGACGCCACGAACATCGAGAATGTTAGCTATTTGTTGTAACATTAACATAAACCTACCTTCCATTGTCGAAATAAACTCGACCCCTTTATCGTCAAAGTTAGTGGACAGAATACGATAAAATTTGGTGAGTTGGGCGTTGCTACTAAAATTCTGAAATTATTAAAAATTGCACAAAATCACAATTTATTTATAGGCCTACTATACTAAAAACACATGGCTCTGAATGATGAATATTAGCACGTCTCCCCCCCCCCCCCCAAATGGCTTCGGATATATGGGTCAATATCAAATTCTCTTGCTCGTACATTAGGCATATATAATACTAATCATAACCCTAAAGAGCGCCAATGAATGTGAATTTATAATTCCCAATATAAATTTACGATGAATTTCATTGGGTAAAATTGATCTTAATAACCCAAGCTATACCGTATACCGGGTACCCGCGTACCCAGGAGCCCCTACCTTTGTCGTCATACTCCAATTGTGCCGATTTGCTGTTATATTCTTGAGCACAAGAGTCTGAAGTATACCGGAAGGCATGTTATCCGGACTAAACAAGCGACTGGTTCTGTAATCTAAATTATATAGCTATCATATTAAAAAACAAACAAACAAACAAACAAACAAACAAAAACATGAAGTAATTTAATTTTCTTTTCTATCTTGTTATGTAAATTTATAAGAGAATGGAGGGAAGAAAATAGAGACGACATAAAGATAGAGGTATAGGAAAGATATATAAAAGGGGTGAGGCGTAATCTCTACCGCGTTCTCACCTTTGTGCAGTACAAGTGGTAGATTAATTTCAGTTGTGTTGAAGGTGTTTGCTAGTAAGTCTTTCCCGGCAGTCAATTGAGACAAGAGTTCAAGTCCTTGGCATGTTCCCCATATTGGAAAATAATCATCATTTTGGTCAAATTCCTACAAAAACAAACAAAAATTATTAATGTAAGTTATAGCATAAAAAACCCAAAAAAAAAAAACCCCAAAAAAACAAAAAACAAAAAAAACACCAAAAAACAAACAAACAAACAAAACAAAAACAAAAACGCAATGATTTATTGCTACTGACTTTTAAAAATGGATAGATCGTTTCCAGAAGCGCGCCGTTTACTAGAAAGACAACATTGCTATACTGACTTTTAGAAAATGAGCATACCGTTTACTGGAAAGACAGCATTGTTAATGACTTTTTGAAAATGATCATGCCGTTTATAGGAAAGACAACATTGCTACTGACTTTTAGAAAATGAGCATGCCGTTTACTGGAAAGACAACATTGCTAGTGACTTTTAGAAAATGAGCATGCCGTTTACTGGAAAGACAACATTGCTAGTGACTTTTAGAAAATGAGCATGCCGTTTACTGGAAAGACAACATTGCTACTGACTTTTAGGAAATGAGCATGCCGTTTACTGGAAAGACAACATTGCTACTGACTTTTAGAAAATGAGCATGCCGTTTACTGGAAAGACAACATTGTTAATGACTTTTTGAAAATGATCATGCCGTTTACAGGAAAGACAACATTGCTACTGACTTTTAGAAAATGAGCATGCCGTTTACTGGAAAGACAACATTGCTACTGACTTTTAGAAAATGAGCATGCCGTTTACTGGAAAGACAACATTGTTAATGACTTTTTGAAAATGATCATGCCGTTTACAGGAAAGACAACATTGCTACTGACTTTTAGAAAATGCAGTTTAATTTGTACATATCAAATGAAACACAAAATTATCCCTGCAGCTGAAATGGGATCGCCCTCGTGAGGTCACAATTGGGTGCCTTGTTTGGTCGGTGGCCATTTTGTTTGCTAATGCCATTCTCTGTCAGTTTTTCAGCAAGAACGGACACAGAAATTTTTTATTCAACTATAAGACAATGAATAGGCCGTCACAGCTTACAAAAAAGTGGGTAGTGGTGAATCCAACGGATGTGGATACAAAACACATCAAGGATACCTCGAATATGAACAACTGGAAAGAAAAAAAGCAAGTAAGCTTATGCACAAATCAATTGTAGTCCCGGCCCCCCAGGGGCCGGGGATAGCGGGGACCTACCCGGGGACTTGGTCGGGGATGTAACAGCTCAATGTGTCCCCGCAGTGCGGGGACGTAGCGGGGGCCATATACGGGGATGTAATGTCTCTCAGGAGGCCGGGATCTACCCCGGGAGTGTACCCGGGACGTAATAGAAGAGTACTCACAACTGTGCCGGGTCGTATGCGGGGGAAACACTCGTCTGAGATAGCAATTTACCCGGGGAATACACATTTCTCGATAATTTTGTTTTGAGCTCGTGAAATACAGGCGATCGCCATTTGGTTCATTTCCTATCAAAATAGGAGCACCGATTCGTGTGGTTTCGTTTTGCAGACAGTGGCAGACAACACAGCCAGGGTTGCCATAGTAGGCCTATGATTTTTCCGTATTTCGTACGGAGGAAATGGTCAAGAATACGGGAGTACGGATAATGGCTTTTTGTCCTTAAGTACGTCAGTTTTTCAAAAAGTTCGATATGCATTAAAAATATTAAAGCCTAGCTATTCAGAGATTTTTACTGCTCGTATTTGGCGAAATACAGACCTGCACTGTCCCCCAGTCCCGCATTCCATGCAAAGTTTAAAAAAAACGGGACGTGCCATATTTCCGTCATTAATGAAAAATATTAATGAGCATGCACAATCCGAAAACAATGTCAGAAACCGATCTTATAGGCCTAATTTTTTGCACAAATAGTGCTATAATGCATGTTTATAATGAAAAATATTAATGTACATGTGCATGCAAAATCCGAAAGTCAGGATAAAATATTTCGAAAACTGACCATCTTGTAGGCCTACATGTATTAAATAATTTGTTTTATTTGTATTTTATGTGTATTTTTTTATTTTAATCATCTAACTGCTACATATTAAAGAATGGGCCTATACAAGATGATTTCCGTTATTATTTTTCATTAACCATCTTAATGCTACGATAGGCTATGTCTTCTACAGGTATTTAGTTAACTATGTAGCTATATGGTGAAAAGAATATTTAAGCCTATAACTTTTTATAAGATGGTTTCAGAAATCATTTTTGCTCATGACTTTGGCACATTGATATTTTTCTTAAACCATAAATAAATAAAGAACTCCATTTCGGTTTTTAGGCCACATGCCAATTGCCAAATCAATGATGACTGTTCACGATATTAAACTGGTGCCGATATGGTGAAATTTCTATGCACTCGAATAGTAAAATAGTTTGGCGGAAACCCACATTTATCCGTCATTTGAAGCTGGTTCTATCATTTCTATACAGACAATTTAAGTAGTGTTAAAAATATTTTGATCATCAACGATAGACACAATATATGCGGTGTGAAGAACTATGGTAATCGGCAAGTTGATGATGTTCTTGCTCGACGCAATCACGAGATTGAGAGCCTGTCCCGGACCCTTAGGGCCGGGGAGTATGCGGGGACTTCGAACATGGTGCCCGGGGCTAGGGGGCGGGGACTTGGCCGGGGATGTACCCCGGGATGTACACGAAAATAGTGCCCCACCCTGCGGGGACTAAGCCGGGACTGTACATGTTTGTAACAGTTTCCAAAATTACATCCCCGCGTAGGTCCCCGCTATCCCCGGCCCCTGGGGGGCCGGGACTACAATTGATTTGTGCATTACAGGTTACAGCACATCACACCACATGAAATGAATTGTGACGGTACAATGAACAGTCCGGAGTTGTTTGTATAACTCGATAAAACTTTCGTGGTCGATTGTCTAAACAGTGATCCGAGGAAGTCAGGCATGTATGAGTACTATTGATTGGGATTGCCGGACTGGTGGTATGGAATAATTCTAATGTGTTGAAATGTTGGAGGCGAGATCTTAGCGCTATTACATTTGTCAGAAGAGAGACTACATTTATCCTATGCTTGTAAGCGGTGGCAACAGCCGATGGCCAAATAGAGTATTTGTATTTTGCGTCAACAGTGAATAAACACGGTGAGAAATTTGCTTTCAAAATTGTCAAACGTGGTCGTCTACATGTATACATGTATGTACATTATTAATGGTAACATAGACCACTGAATCACGGTAGTATATAGCCGGGGGGGTCACTGGGTTATCAGGGGTTTTTGAACTCATAAATATTTATAAATCATGCAGGTAGTGGAATGGAAAATGCGTGAAATTAAGGGAAAGCAAAGTTTTGAACCATTTCTATGTTCATCATAATTATATTAGGCAGTCTGAAGGAACACAATCTGTTTCTGTTCTGGTTTGAAATTGAAAGTGGTTCAAAATTTTTTGTTTTGAATTGGAAAATCTCTCTTGGTATTTAATAGCCATATGAGTGAAGTTAGCACATGTTATCATCATGGGGTGGACACGTGATGCTTTGTCTTGGTAAAATTATAATAGGCCTAGTCATATGAGGGAATTTAATCGTCATTTTCAAAATTTGCATCGCAATCATCATGGCATTGGACACGTGATGCTCACTCTTGGTATATAAAAGCCATAATTTATGAGTGAATTTAATTGTCAATTTCAATCTTTTGGCAACATGGTTCAAACATTTTGTTCTGAATTGGAAAATCTGTCTTTGTATATAATAACCATATGAGTGATTTTAATTTCAATCCGTTTAGCGCAATCATGATGGGCGTAGACACGTGATGCTCTCTCTGGGTAAAGTTATAATAATAGTCATAATATGAGTGAATTTCATGGTCAATTTATCGCAATCATCATCATGGCCGTAAACGCGTGCTTCTCTCTCTTGGTATATAAAAACCATATGAGTGAATTTAATTGTCAAATTCAATTTTTTTTAGCGCAAGCATCATGACGTGGACACAGGATGCTCTAATTTTGGAAGCCATCCGGGTTTCCATTAAAACGAATCACAACAAAAAAAGAAGTAACTTCAACGCTGTCGTCTATGTCGTCTATGAAAAACAAAACGGCCTTTAAAAATAAATAGATAAATAAATAAATTTTTAAAAAATGAATAAAAAATGGATTTAATTATATGTTTTTTTACATTTATTACAAGTTCAATCCAAGGTTGTCGGAGTTCAAATAGATTAATAAAGGAGTTGAATTGTCGAATATATTGGATGTCATTTATAGACAGGCATGAATTATACACAAAGTAAAATGGCTTTGCTGGCAGAATTTGCTTCTCTTTTTCTGTCTTTTAATTCACTGCAGGTCATGTGGTTACTTCGAGACAGGTGGTAGAAGGAGGACATCTTGCGGGATCTGCAACAGAAAGTCGTAATTACCATGCCTATGACAGTGGATGGAGTATATTTTGAATCGTAACCTGGCTCGATGGGGCGGAACGATCTTAGTTAGAGCACAAGTATGAAGAAAACGGTAACTTCTCTAATGGTGAAATTTTATTGTGTATAACAGCTAACTACATTTAGAGCATGTACAGATAACGAAGAATCTTCATCTACATTAGATACAGTGTATCCTTGAAAGAGAGTATTGTTGCACCTTAATATGGCGAGGAAGCGAACCAAAATGCAAGTGGTGAACGGGAAGATTATATATTATACAGTTCTTCATGCGAGTAAAAATAGCATAAGCAAAGCTCTGTATGCTAACAAGTCCAAAAAAAAAAATGCTTCTACGAATGGAGCTGCAATAAAGGATAGAGGAAGATCATTCCATAGTTTGATGGAAATGCTAAAATTTATTTTGTACCACTGATTGGGCTTATATTATTCTTGGGCAATATGTCCATGTCAAATAATACAAGAAACAGATGAAGGAAGCGGTGGATGTCAAAAATGCTTCTACGAATGGAGCTGCAATAAAGGATAGAGGAAGATCATTCCATAGCTTGATGGAAATGCCAAAATTTATTTTGTACCACTGATTGGGCTTATATTATTCTTGGGCAATATGTCCATGTCAAATAATACAAGAAACAGATGAAGGAAGCGGTGGATGTCAAAAATGCTTCTACGAATGGAGCTGCAATAAAGGATAGAGGAAGATCATTCCATAGCTTGATGGAAATGCCAAAATTTATTTTGTACCACTGATTGGGCTTATATTATTCTTGGGCAATATGTCCATGTCAAATAATACAAGAAACATATGAAGGAAGCGGTTGCAGGAAACTGCAGAATTATCTTGGTGTCATCAATGGATCATTTTAGTGATAAAATGTCATACATTAAATGCTGAAGCGATCTGAAGGCAATTGAAGTAAGTGGATTTATCTCGGAGTAGCTAATTAACCAAACTCGTTGCTGCATGAATTATCTTTTAGGTGTCATAGCACATCAGACAACTTGACTTTTGCTAGTTGGAGAAATAACGGCAAACTTTTGCTAGTTGGAAAAAGAACCCCAAATTCTATGGGGTAGAATTCAAATTGAAGTGAAATATTGCTCATCATATCAAACTTTTATAGATGTTCATCTTCATAAAACAACGGAAATTCGTGTATTTGCAGATAGGGTGCGCAGGTGCAGAGTCCGAATAAAACTTATTTACTAGGGGAAAAATTATTCATCAAGTAAATTATTGCAAATTGGCAATGCTTTCAATCAAATTACCTTTTACACTATACTTTTGTCACCTAACTATTCTCCGACACAGGTTGGGGGTAGTCTGTTAACATAGGCAGAAGGAAATGCATATAATATATTACCTATTGTTAATGGCTAGTCGAGCGGTTATTACCAAATTTTTCTGTATCTATCAAACAAAGACTGGATCTTCATTATCATCAAGTTAAGCATGTGTGTGATTAAATGTGGTAATAATTGTATCTATCAAACAAAGAGAATAATTTGTCATTAATTGAATTACAGTTTCATCTATTATGGCATACTTATAATTTCACCGCCTCGTAAGTTTCGCTTATAGACTGTAGGTAGTTACTATCAGAGGCATAAGGATATGCATATAACATATTACATATAGTTAATGGCTACATTGAGTAGAGGATTATTATGAAATTATCAAAACAAATTCATGGTAAATGATTTCTTATTCGTATCTATCAAACGAAGTCCAGAACTCTTGTACATTATTATTATGTTTTCATGGTTTTAGTATAGTAAGGTGTGTATATGAGTTCTATCATGCGTAATTTTTATGTATACTATTTTGTTCAGCATGTAGGCCCTATTTTTTATTTTTTATTTAGTGGGTGTATTTTAATATTCTGTGCAGCGCCGCGCTTTGAGGATGTTTTTTACATCGTGGGGCGCTTTATAAATCCATGTATTATTATTAAATTGCAGTTAAATTAATTCACGGATAGACCAGGGGTAGTCACTTAAAGAAGCAAAAAGAATTTCATATAACATAATTAATGTACATTGCTACTGACTTTTAGAAAATGAGCATGCCGTTTACTGGAAAGACAACATTGCTAGTGACTTTTAGAAAATGAGCATGCCGTTTACTGGAAAGACAACATTGCTAGTGACTTTTAGAAAATGAGCATGCCGTTTACTGGAAAGACAACATTGCTACTGACTTTTAGAAAATGAGCATGCCGTTTACTGGAAAGACAACATTGCTACTGACTTTCGGAAAATAAGCATGCCGTTTACTGGAAAGACAACATTGC
This sequence comes from Amphiura filiformis, assembly GCF_039555335.1. NCBI lineage: Eukaryota > Metazoa > Echinodermata > Ophiuroidea > Amphilepidida > Amphiuridae > Amphiura > Amphiura filiformis. The sequence goes on along the minus strand of NC_092633.1, from coordinate 18,862,272 downwards.
TACTGACTTTTAGAAAATGAGCATGCCGTTTACTGGAAAGACAACATTGCTACTGACTTTTAGAAAATATGAACATCGTTTACAGGAAAACGTTGCTACTGACTTTTAGAAAAGGAGACCATCGTGTATAGGAAAGACAAGATTGCTACTAACTTTAAAAAAATGAATACATCGTTTCCAGAAAAGACAACATTGCTATACTGACTTTTAATTCAATTTCAATTCAAGAAACATTTATTTCACAACTTCAAAAACACATGATATAATGACAAATGCCAGAATAAGCGAAACAATATCATACAAAATAATTTAGGCAAGTAGTCTATCCGATAACAAGCCCACTGCTGATAGTCAAATGCGATCACGGTAGAACAAACAACAAAAAACTTTTAGAAAATGAATACATCGTTTCAACAACAACAAAAAAAAAAAAAAAAAAAAAAAAGACAACATTGCTACTGACTTTTAGAAAATGAACATGCCGTTTACTGGAAAGACAACATTGCTAGTGACTTTTAGAAAATAAACATGCCGTTTACTGGAAAGACAACATTGCTACTGAGTGTTAGAAAATAAGCATCAGGCCGCTTGCAGGAAAGACAAATTAGACATTTAGAAAATAAGCACACAGTTTACCTGCAAACAAAACATTGCTATTGATAGGCCCCTACCGTCCACATGAAAATACAACATTGATTGTAATTTTTTTTATAAATTGAGTACATCGTTTACAGGAAAGACAACATTGTACTGACTTTTAGAAAATGAGCATGCCGTTTACGGAAAAGACATCATTGCTAATGACCTTTTGAAAATGAGCATGCCGTTTACTGGAAAGACAACATTGAGCATGCCGTTCGTAGGAAAGACAACATTGCTACTGACTTTTTGAAAATGAGAAATGAGCGCACCGTTTACTAGAAAGACAACCTAGCTACTGACTTTTAGAAAATGAGCATATCGTTTACGGGAAGGACAGCATTGCTAATTACTTTTAGAAAATGAGCATGCCGTTCGCAGGAAAGACAACATTGTACTGACTTTTTGAAAATGAGCGCGCCATTTACTAGAAAGACAACATTGCTACTGACCATGCTGACTTTTAGAAAATGAGCATACCGTTTACTGGAAAGACAACATTGCTAGTGACTTTTAGAAAATGAGCATGCCGTTCGCAGGAAAGACAACATTGTACTGACTTTTTGAAAATGAGCGCGCCATTTACTAGAAAGACAACATTGCTACTGACTTTTAGAAAATGAGCATACCGTTTACTGGAAAGACAACATTGCTATTGACTTTTAGAAAATGAGCACGCCGTTTACTGGAAAGACAGCATTGCTAGTGACTTTTAGAAAATGAGCATGCCATTCGCAGGAAAGACAACATTGTACTGACATTTTGAAAATGAGCGCGCCATTTACCAGAAAGACAACATAGCTACTGACTTTTAGAAAATAAGCATGCCGTTTACTGAAAAGACAACATTGCTATACTGACTTTTAGAAAATGAGCATACCGTTTACTGGAAAGACAGCATTGCTAATGACTTTTAGAAAATGAGCATGCCGTGTACTGGAAAGACAACATTGCTACTGACTTTTAGAAAATGAGCATGCCGTTTACTGAAAAGACAACATTGCTATACTGACTTTTAGAAAATGAGCATACCGTTTACTGGAAAGACAACATTGAGCATGCCGTTCGTAGGAAAGACAACATTGCTACTGACTTTTTTGAAAATGAGAAATGAGCGCACCGTTTACTAGAAAGATAACCTAGCTACTGACTTTTAGAAAATGAGCATATCGTTTACGGGAAGGACAGCATTGCTAATTACTTTTAGAAAATGAGCATGCCGTTCGCAGGAAAGACAACATTGTACTGACTTTTTGAAAATGAGCGCGCCATTTACTAGAAAGACAACATTGCTACTGACTTTTAGAAAATGAGCATACCGTTTACTGGAAAGACAACATTGCTAGTGACTTTTAGAAAATGAGCATGCCGTTCGCAGGAAAGACAACATTGTACTGACTTTTTGAAAATGAGCGCGCCATTTACTAGAAAGACAACATTGCTACTGACTTTTAGAAAATGAGCATACCGTTTACTGGAAAGACAACATTGCTACTGACTTTTAGAAAATGAGCACGCCGTTTACTGGAAAGACAGCATTGCTAGTGACTTTTAGAAAATGAGCATGCCGTTCGCAGGAAAGACAACATTGTACTGACATTTTGAAAATGAGCGCGCCATTTACTAGAAAGACAACATAGCTACTGACTTTTAGAAAATAAGCATGCCGTTTACTGAAAAGACAACATTGCTATACTGACTTTTAGAAAATGAGCATACCGTTTACTGGAAAGACAGCATTGCTAATGACTTTTAGAAAATGAGCATGCCGTGTACTGGAAAGACAACATTGCTACTGACTTTTAGGAAATGAGCATGCCGTTTACTGAAAAGACAACATTGCTATACTGACTTTTAGAAAATGAGCATACCGTTTACTGGAAAGACAGCATTGCTAATGACTTTTAGAAAATGAGCATGCCGTTCGCAGGAAAGACAACATTGTACTGACTTTTAGAAAATGAGCGCGCCGTTTACTAGAAAGACAACATTGCTACTGACTTTTAGAAAACGAGCATACTGGAAAGACATCGTTGCTATAAGGACTTTTAGAAAATGAGCATTTGCAGGAAAGACAACATTGCTTATACTGACTTTTAGAAAATAAGCATACCGTTTACTGGAAAAACAGCATACTGATGACTTTTTGAAAATAAGCATGCCGTTTACTGGAAAGACAACATTGCTACTGACTTTTAGAAAATATGAACATCGTTTACAGGAAAACGTTGCTACTGACTTTTAGAAAAGGAGACCATCGTGTATAGGAAAGACAAGATTGCTACTAACTTTAAAAAAAATGAATACATCGTTTCCAGAAAAGACAACATTGCTATACTGACTTTTAATTCAATTTCAATTCAAGAAACATTTATTTCACAACTTCAAAAACACATGATATAATGACAAATGCCAGAATAAGCGAAACAATATCATACAAAATAATTTAGGCAAGTAGTCTATCCGATAACAAGCCCACTGCTGATAGTCAAATGCGATCACGGTAGAACAAACAACAAAAAACTTTTAGAAAATGAATACATCGTTTCAACAACAACAACAACAACAAAAAAAAGACAACATTGCTAGTGACTTTTAGAAAATGAACATGCCGTTTACTGGAAAGACAACATTGCTACTGAGTGTTAAAAAATAAGCATCAGGCCGCTTGCAGGAATTAGACATTTAGAAAATAAGCACACAGTTTACCTGCAAACAAAACATTGCTATTGATAGGCCCCTACCGTCCACATGAAAATACAACATTGATTGTAATTATTTTATAAATTGAGTACATCGTTTACAGGAAAGACAACATTGTACTGACTTTTAGAAAATGAGCATGCCGTTTACGGAAAAGACATCATTGCTAATGACCTTTTGAAAATGAGCATGCCGTTTACTGGAAAGACAACATTGCGCATGCCGTTCGTAGGAAAGACAACATTGCTACTGACTTTTTGAAAATGAGAAATGAGCGCACCGTTTACTAGAAAGACAACCTAGCTACTGACTTTTAGAAAATGAGCATATCGTTTACGGGAAGGACAGCATTGCTAATTACTTTTAGAAAATGAGCATGCCGTTCGCAGGAAAGACAACATTGTACTGACTTTTTGAAAATGAGCGCGCCATTTACTAGAAAGACAACATTGCTACTGACTTTTAGAAAATGAGCATACCGTTTACTGGAAAGACAACATTGCTAGTGACTTTTAGAAAATGAGCATGCCGTTCGCAGGAAAGACAACATTGTACTGACTTTTTGAAAATGAGCGCGCCATTTACTAGAAAGACAACATTGCTACTGACTTTTAGAAAATGAGCATACCGTTTACTGGAAAGACAACATTGCTACTGACTTTGAGAAAATGAGCACGCCGTTTACTGGAAAGACAGCATTGTTAGTGACTTTATAGAAAATGAGCATGCCGTTCGCAGGAAAGACAACATTGTACTGACATTTTGAAAATGAGCGCGCCATTTACTAGAAAGACAACATAGCTACTGACTTTTAGAAAATAAGCATGCCGTTTACTGAAAAGACAACATTGCTATACTGACTTTTAGAAAATGAGCATACCGTTTACTGGAAAGACAGCATTGCTAATGACTTTTAGAAAATGAGCATGCCGTGTACTGGAAAGACAACATTGCTACTGACTTTTAGAAAATGAGCATGCCGTTTACTGAAAAGACAACATTGCTATAGGCCCCTACTGACTTTTAGAAAATGAGCATACCGTTTACTGGAAAGACAGCATTGCTAATGACTTTTAGAAAATGAGCATGCCGTTCGCAGGAAAGACAACATTGTACTGACTTTTAGAAAATGAGCGCGCCGTTTACTAGAAAGACAACATTGCTACTGACTTTTAGAAAACGAGCATACTGGAAAGACATCGTTGCTATAAGGACTTTTAGAAAATGAGCATTTGCAGGAAAGACAACATTGCTTATACTGACTTTTAGAAAATAAGCATACCGTTTACTGGAAAAACAGCATTACTGATGACTTTTTGAAAATGAGCATGCCGTTTACTGGAAAGACAACATTGCTTCTGACTTTCGGAAAATGAGCATGCCGTTTACTGGAAAGACAACATTGCTACTGACTTTCGGAAAATGAGCATGCCGTTTACTGGAAAGACAGCATTGCCACTGACGTTAAGAAAATGAGCATGCCGTTTACAGGAAAAACAACATTACTAATAACTATTGAACGAGTTCACGAAATATAGTTCTCCCATACTATACCTTAATGGATCGTTGGTAGAAATAGTCTGAAACTTTTCCTATTGGAGATCTTAAAATAGTATGTTCATTCTGTACACCACCAGGAATTAACACTCTATGAAAACAAATTGAGAAGCTCCGAATTCATATTATTATAATATTGAGTCCAATAACAAATGATATACAAGAGTATAAATGACACTCGTATTAGGAAATGGATGTGACTCGGCTTTGATAAGTGCCAATGTGGGATTAGCGATAATATAAAGTATTGCGATACTCATTTTATGCTTCTCGTAGGCCTAATTTGTCATGTTTAGAGGACAGTTTACGTTCATTTACGCCCTATCCCATATAATTCTGTTTAGTCCTTCGGACAAAGGAAATAATTTTATATTGAATAATAGACCATTAATTGTTTGCGTTTTCCGTTGCGACAAACGTTCTCTGATGCGATTTTCTCTTTTTCGCTGTGATTTGCTGTTCTTCGCTGCGATTTTCTTTTTTTTTTTGCCATGATTTTCTGTTGTTCGCTGCGATTTTCTGTTTTCGCTGCGGTTTTTTGTTATTCGCTGTGGGGTTTTATTGTTCGCTGCGATTTTCTGTTATTCGCTGCGATTTTCTGTTATTTGCCGTGAGTTTCTGTTATTCGCTGTGATTTGTTTTTATTCTTTGCGATTTTCTGTTTTTCGCAGCGATTTTCCGCTCAAATGATTGGCAAGACTCTGTTCTTTTTGGTGCTGCATTCGTCGCCACGGAAAACACAAACAAACATGTTTTGTCTAAGACAATATAGAAACACATTTTTTTATCATCATGGATAAGAACAAAGTAAACTTTTAAGTTTTAAAATTATTTTCTTTGTAGGCCCTAAATCCTATCTACAGAAGATAGCAAGCAAACCAAAAAACATGCAAAATAATAATTTTCCTAAAAACATTGCCTAACACGCGTTCTAGATGATGATTCAGTACGGCGAATCTGAGGATTCAGTGCGCAAAACGGTTATAATTGGCCGCGCGCTTAGAAAAAAATAGCCAATAGGCCGAATGCAGAGCTATAAAGAAATGTTAAAATGAAGAAGCTGACCAAAATTTAAAATGGCACTTATATAGCAGAGATTATCAGGAACATGAAGGAACAAATAAGAAACGAAATAAAAATCAAAACAAAAACAAAACAATGATGATTCAGTACGCGAGAAATTACCTTTTGACTCATAAACTCGCCGTAATTGCTATCTTCAGAAGATAGTAAAATAATAATCATTAAAAAAATCATTAAAAATATAGAAAAAAGTAGAGGTATTAAATTACCTTTTGACTCATATAAACCCGCCGTAATTGCTATCTTCAGAAGATAGTAAAAATAATAATCATTAAAAAAAGCATTAGAAATATAGAAAAAAGTAGAGGTATTAATTATTTTCTTTGTAGGCCCTAAATCCTATCTACAGAAGATAGCAAGCAAACCAAAAAACATGCAAAATAATAATTTTCCTAAAAACATTGCCTAACACGCGTTCTAGATGATGATTCAGTACGGCGAACCTGAGGATTCAGTGCGCAAAACGGTTATAATTGGCCGCGCGCTTAGAAAAAAAATAGCCAATAGGCCGAATGCAGAGCTATAAAGAAATGTTAAAATGAAGAAGCTGACCAAAATTTAAAATGGCACTTATATAGCAGAGATTATCAAGAACATGAAGGAACAAATAAGAAACGAAATAAAAATCAAAACAAAAACAAAACAATGATGATTCAGTACGCGAGAAATTACCTTTTGACTCATAAACTCGCCGTAATTGCTATCTTCAGAAGATAGTAAAAATAATAATCATTAAACAAATCATTAAAAATATAGAAAAAAGTAGAGGTATTAATTACTTTCTTTGTAGGCCATAAATCCTACCTACAGAAGATAGCAAGCAAACCAAAAAAACATGCAAAATAATGTTCCTAAAAACACTGCCTAACACGCGTTCTAGATGATGATTCAGTACGGCGAATCTGAGGATTCAGTGCGCAAAATCCCAGGGCAAAACGGCTATAATTGGCCACGGGCTTAGAAAAAAATAGCCAATAGGCCGAATGCAAAGCTACAAAGAAATGTTAAAATGAAGAAGCTGACCAAAATTTAAAACGGCACTTATATAGCAGAGATTATCAGGAACATGAAGGAACAAATAAGAAACGAAATAAAAATCAAAACAAAAACAAAACAATGATGGTTCAGTACGCAAGAAATTACCTTTTGACTCATATAAACCCGCCGTAATTGCTATCTCAGAAGATAGTAAAAATAATAATCATTAAAAAAATCATTAAAAATATAGAAAAAAGTAGAGGTATTAAATTACCTTTTGACTCATATAAACCCGCCGTAATTGCTATCTTCAGAAGATAGTAAACATAATAATCATTCAAAAAAGCATTAGAAATATAGAAAAAAGTAGAGGTATTAATTATTTTCTTTGTAGGCCTACACTCCTATCTACAGAAGATAGCAAGCAAACCAAAAAACATGCAAAATAATAATTTTCCTAAAAGCATTGCCTACCACGCGTTCTTGATGATGATTCAGTACGGCGAATCTGAGGATTCAGTGCGAAAAATTCCAGGGCAAAACGGCTATAATTGGCCGCGCGCTTAGAGAAATAGCCAATAGGCCGAATGCAAAGCTATATAGAAATGTTAAAATGAAGAAGCTGACTAAAATTTAAAACGGCACTTATATAGCAGAGATTATCAGGAACATGAAGGAACAAATAAGAAACGAAATAAAAATCAAAACAAAAACAAAACAAGATGATTCAGTACGCAAGAAATTACCTTTTGACTCATATAAACCCGCCATAATTGCTATCTTCAGAAGATAGTAAAAATAATAATCATTAAACAAATCATTAAAAATATAGAAAAAAAGTAAGAGGTATTAATTAGTTTCTTTGTAGGCCATAAATCCTATCTACAGAAGATAGCAAGCAAGGTTTTTCTCCGGGTGCTCCGGTTTTCCTCCTGCATCTAAAATCGGACTTCTTTCCATATCCCTATCCCGCCCTCATATCCGGATGGCATCCCTTGAATTTAGTAGCCTCTGAGCACTATTGGGATTAGCCTGGCTTCGGCCGAATGTTATAAATAAAAAAAAATAAAAAACCAAAAAAACATGCAAAATAATGTTCCTAAAAACATTGCCTAACACGCGTTCTAGATGATGATTCAGTACGGCGAATCTGAGGATTCAGTGCGCAAAATCCCAGGGCATTAGAAATATAGAAAAAAGTAGAGGTACTCTCTTAAAAATATTTTATATACATGTTTTACCCGTTGATTGATTCGTAAAATTTGTCGTAATACAATTCCGTTTGGTTGATAAGAACCGGCACAACTCTGGCACCAGCAGATTCCACCCACTTGACATACCGAACTTCGAGGTCGGCTTGATTTGGTGTGCCAGATTGGTTCGTCTGTGCATCTTCTCTGGTCTGTGTTAAAATGCCTACAAAAAATACAAAGACTCTCTGCTGAAAGCTTATGTTGTGACGATAATTTGTCTTTGCATAACTTCATATTGATTATATAGTGCCGCAAGCCATTCTCTTCGAATGGAGCTAATCTTGATTTTGCAATAGATATGCCCTTTAAAAATAACACTTTTGCAAAAGTTCATTCTACAAATCATGTACTTTAGAAACTTACTTGATTTATTATTGTGAATGAGTTATGTATGTTTTACAAAAGTGTTCTTGTTTCAGCCATCTTTACAACATAACTCAAGAATCATAGGACCTACAAAAGTATATCTGTGATATTTGAATTCTTCTACACACTCGCTATGAAATGATTAATTGCAATTTTTGCCAAAGCTCACTACCATTCGCAAGACGATGTGAACTACCAAGTACCAAATCCACCTAAGTGGTAGCCACTTACCTATTATTGGTCGTTCATTTAACTTCAATTGAGAATCATTCGGCGAAGACCTTGATCTTTTCAGCTTTGATGGCGAAAGCTCAAGTCGTGAGAACAATTTACATGTATTGGATTCATCAAAGAAACACAAATAATCTTCTGACCTTAATCTCAATTTGTACGATAAAAAGCATAGGCACACCGTAAGGGCAATGAAAAAAATTGAGACCGTAAGTTTGGATGTCCCAGACTCCTTGAAGATAGTAACAAACATTTTGTATGATACATTTATGTAGGCAACGAAATAATAACATGTAGTGATGTAGGGTCTAATGGTGTGCTTTATCTACATGTACGTCATGCAAAATGATTGTCTAACGGGTTTCCGGGGATTGCTATAATCATGATAATTAAATACATATGATTATGAGGGTCTATGATCTCGCAATAAAAGGCTGCAATTATACAATGTATGCACAGTAAACGAATAATTTTTGTATGGTACTCTAGCTTTACAATTTCAATATTTTAAAGGGTAACCCTGAACTCAAATCAACAATTCATTTCGTTCGTTTTATTTTATTTTTAATTGGATGATATGAACATTCTGGTGAACCTACAGTAATTTTGCTATTTAATTTTCATTTTGCTCCATATCTCCCAAGTTTTTCAAACCAAAAGTTCCACGCAAGTTTAAGGAAACGGATAGCAACGTTTGGACAGTATGATGATGATATCAAATAATTTTGATATTTTTTGTGTGTAATTCGTGATATAATAAACTTTATGGAAAATCATTAAAAATTGATATTATTTTATTTTTAATAAAACACCTAAAAAATTTAGGTCCTTTTAGATAAAAAATGTATATCTTCAATATGAAATGTCAAAGTTTTCAAATGATGGTCGAAGTTTGTTAAATATCAAAAAAAAAAAAATTAATAATTTGCCATAAAATTTGTATTACATCGTGAATCAAAACTATTTAATATCAGGATTCATCAGAATGCAATTTGATATGTCCGATGTGCTCTCATGTCCCACAAAAATACTGTGCAAACGTTACTATCTGACGATGAACAATATCAAAAACGAATTGCCTTTGTATGAAGGCAGCCCTATATTGAGGAGCTGTGCAATATATATTCCCCCCCCTCTAGGCAAAAAAGGAACCAATTTTTGACTGATCAAAATGGGGGGTGATTTTTGAAAGTGAAAAAGGGGGGGGGGGGGGTAAGATTTTTGGCACGTTCATAAAACAGTGCATAACTGTTCTGATGTAAAATTTCCTGCTAGCTACACTCGCATTATTATATCCAGTTCCAAAGTTTTGCTGTGCAAAAAAAGGTGATTTTTTGGCCATTTTGAAATTTACCCACACCAGGGTACAGCTAATTCTTGCACAGTCCCTAAGTGTATAAGGGAATTTATAAATACCACCCATTTGAGACTGATATCTTACAGGGTCATGTTTTTAATCACAACTGAGTTATTTCATAATATGAGAGGTCTTCAGATTTCGGCGTCAAAATTAAAAGACTATCGCTTTATAGCACCATCTGCTACTGGAAGTAAACCGCCATGCCCATATGGAATTCATTGTCCCGGGATCTACAAAGATCCGGTACTTGCCATGAACAGTTTCCGATGTATTAATTTCAGGGGTTGATGTATATGTGCAAAACAAAAAATCCCAACTGACAAGTGCAGGGAAAAAGTATGCATTGGCAGTCATGTATCTTTAAATGTTGACTTTATCTTGGAAACTCATATTTGGGAGATAAACCACCATGTAAGGTAATACACAATTAATAAAATGACACCACCCAATATGCAAATGATCAGATACCTTGGGATAACAAAGGTTACAAATAAAGATGCAGACAAGTCACAAATTACCATAATAGCACAACACATTGTTTATTTGTCACTCGAGAGACAAAACATAACAGATTCCAATTTTCCTTACTGCAAATGGCTACCTTTGTATAACTAAATACTTGTGTACACAAATTAGCCATTTACTTATAGTGAAACAGGTACCGAATAAGGCTGAACCATCCCTCTTACGAGGCATGAAATCAATCTTAAATCGATACAAAGATATGATTGAATACTTAAGATATACAAGCAATTGCACTGCTCAAGGCTCAGGATTTACCTGTACATTAAATACAAAATGTTGCCGACATGAAATTTTCACTATAATTATATGATAAAAACCACTTACTCAATGAATCAAGTATTTTACATCACTGCTATATCACACACCCACTATACGTTTAAACATATAGGCCTATGTATTGTGATTTGGTGACTTAACAAATTAGTTACAACTAATTACTTCAAAGGAAGCAATGGAAATTTAATAGACTGGTGCAGGATTTGAACCAACGACCTCTGGATTGTGTACCCAGTGCTCTACCAACTGAGCTAACCTGTCTTATTTTAATGAGCTAAATCCCCAGTTGCTCATGAGTATGCCACTAACCAGCTGTGACATGTTAACTGGGAAGCCCATAACATCCTTTGAGGTAACTATATACAGCAACTAACTTGACTCTCAGAGATCCTAGCAAGCAGGGGTTTAACCAAGGAGGTGGTGGTGTGGAAATGGGCAAGATTGCCCCTTGAAAAATATATTATGCTTCCCATTAAACCTAGACGAATGACCCCGACTAGGCCTTTGTCAACCTTGGGATGACCAGACTGGTTACACACCCTGCTTGCACGTGTGGAATTGTGTGACAAATACATCATTGAGTGAGGTATAATAATTGTATGTATTCATTTCAGCATTTCACTACATATTATATCAAGGGTAGGTCTTACAATATGGTATGCCGCCCACAATCTGAGCTTATACTCGCAGAATAAAGTGCAGCTCGTCCATACATACTCATTTAGTATGCACCGTTCTCGTGTATGACAAGAGTGGCATATTAGATTGTAAAGTTTGCCTATATTATTAGGGCTTCAGTACAAATCAAAGCACAAAACAATACATTAACTGAAAGCAATTTGTGATTAAACTGCTTCTAAACTGAAACCTTCAGAATTTTCATTGGTTGGAATTATCAATAAATTCTCCATTATATATGATCCCAATTTCACACACATAGTCTTGACTATATAGGTCTTTCAAGTAAATCATGGCCATAATCATAATAGAATATACTTGATTATGTTATCCAGGAGCGTGATTGCTAAGTTCTGCAAAGGTTACAGCGGCACCATATACATGTGTGTTGCTGCTGCGCCCGTGAAGCTGCACGCATAGAGAGTATTCCACAATAGACACACAATTAGTTGAAAGACCTGTTGGATGGAATTGTCTGGATACGACAGTTGGACAACATTCCTCTTTTCTCAAAAAATAATTGACAAATGTCAGGACATGACAAAGCAGGTGCTATTACAGCAATAACTTAAAGAGGCTATATCACTAAGCCTAAAAAGCCAGCCTTCTTTTATACATTTCACTTTACAAAATATCCATGTCTATATACAATGCCTACAATTAATACTTGCTTTAGAAAAAGAAGGTTATATACATATATACAATTTTTAACCTTGTATGTTCTTGGTAGTGCACACAATATGGCAGTTCACATATAAACAAATTGTATCGTTTTAAACAAGCACTTCTCCTGCAGATCAATGCAGGTAAATCAAAGAACAAAAATGGTTTTAAAATATCACTTGAGAAAAATATGCAATACACTGAAGTTTCTGAATGAACTTGTGTGCTCACATGATTGGAGTTGGGTGTTAAAAATCTTTGCACGATATCAGTTTAAGGCACCATTCCTCATGCACATTTGAACTGGCTCCTGAAAGCATTTGCAAGAGAAAAACATTATTTTTTGTTATATGTGAAATGCCTTATTGATTACACACCAACATTAAAATTCCATATAGTACAAATTGTGACACTTAAATATGAAATCAAACATTAATTTCTGCAGATTGTCTTGGCATCCCTGGATTCAAATAATGGTCAGTCCATTCAATGCACAGATACATATTGTACATTGCACCTGAAAACTTTGTATGCTACGACTTGACAAGAAAAATTGTCTGTCAAGATGCCTTGAAAAGAGTACCATATGTGGTGTTTGACCAATAACAGACAATTAACAAGGCAAGCTACAAAGGTGATGCGATCAAGCAAAATCAGTAGGACATTCTAGTTCGCAGATATGGGGGCAAAAGTTAAAATGTAATTCCTTTGTTTTTGCAATGACTCAACTTTGAATAACTTTCTAACAACAGATGATAGACACTTGAAATTTTCAGTGAAATCAAGCTGACAAATTTAGAAATATAAAGTGTGGAATTTGATTTGGTCTGCAGGGCCTAGATTTGGACGAGAATCACAGAACCGATTCTCGTAAGATTCGGTTGCAAGAATCAACTTCTCTCATTGTATCATACAGTAAGTGCAGCGACTATGATGGATTTTGATTCTTGCAAACCAAGACGGAATCTAGGCCCTGGTCTGACTTCAGACTGATTTTGCTTGATCACATCACAAATGTTTGTCACACTTGTGAAAAAGGGGACTGTAGAAGCACTGCTCTTGACACGTTCTACCAAAAGACGATGCCTGTGTGACCACGTAATAATTCCACCTCCCACAAATAAATACACCTGCAAATTACATAATATTATTATACTTCCAAGCATGATTCATTACAAAATTAACCTGCAACACCTGGCAATACTTCACACAAACATGTGAAAACAACTTACAGGAATGTTTAGAGATAAGAAAATCAATTACACAGACTATTTAGGCTTATCCATTTTGAATGTCAATTTGTTGCAACATCATAAACACAATGAACTTGTTTCAAAAATGTTCATCACAATAATTTATTTACTTGGTATAAAACTTACCAAAACATTGAAATATTCAATAGATTTACTCCCTATCTATTCTTACTGTTTGCTTAACTAAAGTAAATTTTTAATACTTCTGTGGTCGGGGTACGCTACGGTGATATTTTTTTTTATAGCGTAGAAGAGAGGTCCCCCCTTCTTTGCGCCAATGACAAATGGTTTAGCTGTCATGTTGTGATGACTGTTGATCAGCCAATCAGCGTGATTGTTTATCACTTCTGTGTTTAAACTCAACGCACAACACAGACCACTGAAGTAATAAAAAAAATTCCTTTCCTGTACCATCTGCAAACATCAGTTTGCTCTTCTTTACAACGAAATTTTGCTGAACATTGGGAATGTACTACTTTGTTATGTATTTGACTAACAATTGAATTTAACACAATTCTGATGGGGTAAACATGTTGCAAAGTCTGCTGACCTAAACACCTGTTAATCCATTTCAAGAAATTTCTCATTTGAATACAATAGAATTGAATAATTACCTTTTTCAAGTTCTTTGTTCATATCTTTTATCATTTCCTTTATATTCTCACTTCATTCATCCCCCATTGAGAAAATAAATAACTTGACAAAATATAATTCACAGGCAAGTAAAGTTTCCACTTGTAAAATACTGTTAGGTGGCTTTTGCAAGCCAAACAAAGCCTGAGAAATTGCTCACTGGCACAGTCTAATAGTCACTATCATCATCGGAGTCGCCAAAGTTGTACTTGACAGAAGCCGCTGCCCTCGCTCTACCAGGTCTCTCCTTGGCTGGCACCGGAGCTACATCACCATCTGAATCATCATTGATTTGGAATGACTCATTTTCGGAATCACTCCATGCAATCTTCTTCTTTTTAGGCTTGGCTTTGGGCTATGGAGTAAAGAAATAAAATCAGAATTATAAACATCTTCCACAATTTACATAGTACTGTAATGTAAAGCAATACATTTTTGGGGCATTATTTTTTTTCGCAATTTTAACTGTTAAGAGCAGGGATGCAAGTAGCTGTTGAAAAACACCCTGAACTGCTGCGTGCAAGCTGAGCGCTTGATCGAGCACTATCTTTTTAGAGAACGCTAGGGCTCGGGGAATAGGCTATGAGGGTATCACTCCCTTAAATTTTGCTCTTTTTATGATGAAATATCATAATCTACTTCTGGAAAATGTAAAAAAAAACACCAATTCTCACAGGAAAATCCGGATTCCAGGAAAAAAACGGAAAACTTACATCCCTGTAAGAGCAGTTATGTGGTTTCTTACATTGCGATTACAAACAGTTACACATAAATTTCGGCGTTTTATATAGCGCCTTTTCCGGATCCAAGACTGATCAAATTTTGCTGCCATGGTGGATCATCACAATCAGATCGCATAAACTAGGCTGGTTGCAGCCGAACTTGGCGCAAACCTATCCGCACTTAGATTGTAACATCCACCAATTATCTTATGCAGCCCCCTAAATTCTATTGGGTGAAGTCAGTTTTTGATAGCCAAACAACTAATCACCGATATTTTCAGCAGGAGGAAACCGGAGATCCCGTAGAAAATCTGCGAGAGCGAGCATGGAATCGGGATAAACCAAGTGCACATGAGTCCTTGGGCGCACGGGGCTTGAACCGGGACCTCAGTGGTGCAAAGCGAGGAACTACGCTGCGCTAAGGCCCGAGTAACGAATATCTGTGCAGGCTTTTAAATTTGCCGTCTGAAACTAACTGCAAAAATAAAAACCTCCCGTCACCATCACTTAAGGTTGGTCTGAACCCTGGAATTATGAAAACTTTCGGGCCTCATAACTGTTAAATTATTAGTCTAAAGAATATAAAAGTATACATTTTTAGAATGGAAATGACTTGATGAATTCATCTGTGAGGTCCAATTTGGGCAACGTAACAAAAAAATTGCTGTCACTGTCATCAAGCAAAAAAAAATTTTTATTAATTTTTAAAACTAGATAAAAATATCTAGGGACCGCTTTTTTCATTTTTTGAATTTTGACCAACTTCACCAAAAATATTTGAAATTTGGGCGAAAATCAGGCTTTTTTGTGATTTTTTTGAAAATTTTGCGTTTTTTGACCATTTTTGGTGCAAATTCTCAAAGTTGGTCAAAACTCAAAAAAATAAAAAACGGTCCCTAGATATTTTTATCTAGTTTTTAAAAATTAATAAAAATTTTTTTGGCCAAACAATTTTTTGTTACGTGCACAAAAAATTTGAAAAAAACCCGCTTTTTGGGATTCTCTCCAAAATGAGCATTTTGGCCCAAATTGGACCTCACAGATGAATTCAGCAAGTCATTTCCAGTCTAAAAATGTATACTTTTATATTCTTTAGACTAATAATTTAGCAGTTATGAAGCCCGAAAGTTTCCATAATTCCAGGGTTAAGACCACCCTCAATAATCAAGCAGAAAATGTGGGTAAAATGTGCCTTCAAAGCAATTGAACTGTGGACAATCTGGACATCAAGCATCAACCTTATGACCCCCACATTCATCCACTATAGTAAAAGGAATAATTACAATAATTGTACAATGTCTTTTTTACATCTTACCTTTGCAGCTGTTGACTTGGTAGCCTTGGGTTTGGCTGGCTTCTTTTCTTTCTTTTCTTTTGGTTCTTTCTTCTTGCGTTCCTTCTTTTCTTTTTTGGCAGGAGGTGGTTTATCACTGTCACTACTCAATGCTGTTGACTCTATTAAATATAAGATGAAATGCAATATTTCAATGTTAGTGCTAGAAAACAAGTAAACATTTTACATGAATCCATAAAGTTTATGGCATAATAACGATATACATAACAATGACGTGTAAAAATAGCTAAAAGGGGCATTTCGTGATTCAAAAAGTTGAGATTTTTATAGCACTGGAAACCTCTGGCTACATAATGTTTATGTTCAAAAAATTTCTTGCAGATTTCTTGCAGCTTAGCAAAAATATCGTCAAATTTGTATTCCATTCTGGTTAACAGAACAAAATTACATCACAATGGCCTATACAGGGTGGGCCATTAAAAAGTTCACACTTTTTCGATGGCTTATTTCTCAGAAATGAAAACACATATTGAAATAAGTTGAACATATTTGTAAACCTCTATGTCTGGACTGTCATTGCTGAAAAGGGCATTAACATCCATGGTCTAATTACAAAATGGCGACCATTTAAAGCAGAGACCCGTCCAAACTCT